>NC_064875.1:67578467-67603467 GCF_943734745.1 Anopheles darlingi
CTTTCAGCTTCTCATAGTACTGATGATCTCCCTCGATGTGCTGATCATCCTTCTCTGGATTGTCATACTCCGAGTCGAATTTGGCCTTCAGCTTCATCTTCTTAGCCATCAGCTCCGCTCGCGTCATATTCTTCTCTTCCATTCGCGTCATTTTACGTTTTCCCAAGGCGGAAGACTCTTCGTTGCCCTCTTTCGGCGTTTCTCCCTCTTTTTCCTTTCCATCCTTGGCTGGTGTGCCCTTGGCACTCTTGGTTGCCTGATGTTTCTCACCCGTTTCAAGATCCTCGAAATCACCATACACCTCACTGTCGCCATCGCTCATGTCGTCCAGCTGCAGCAGCTCCTCCGCATCTTCCGATGCTTTCCATTTTCCCGTAACAAAACAGTTTTTGATTAGCTCTTTGTTCTCTTCCGTCGTCCAATCGCGCACACCATCGCCGTACTCCTCGAAGAAGCAACATTCATCCACATCCTGGACAGATTTCTTCTTCTGCAGCTCGGCCTGCTTCTGAGCTAGACTTTTAAAGATACCACCGAGCAATCCCTCGTCTTCTTCGTCCTCCTCTTCTGAGCCACCTTCGGCTGCTTCTTCTGCAGCCTTTGCCTTCGCCCGCTGGTGTGCTTTGCTGAATACACCGTAGACGATCTTCATGAGGCTCTTTGTGGTCGCCTGACGTTCAAGATATTCCCTGCGAGCCCTTTCAGCTAATCCGTCCTTCCATGCCATGGTATTTTCTCCGGCAGCCATATTTTCATCGTCGGATGAAAGATATCCACTTCTCTTGTTCACGATCAAATCATCCTCATCATCATCATCGTCGGAGCCACTGCCAGATTGATCATCATCATCATCTTCATCTTCTTCCGGAATCCATCCCAATCGAGCTCCTTTTGCATCAGTTGCCTCATTGTCTGAATCCTCATTGTCTTCTAATCCAGAATCCTCCTCACTCGCCAGCTGATCATCATCCTCATTGTCATCCGCTTCCTCCTCATCATCGGACGCTGCAACCTTACGCGTTTTGTCCACAAACTCGCTGGACTTGATCACGTCTCCATCGCTGAACAACCGGAACTCCTGATTGTCGATCGTCACATCGAATGTTTCCTTCTTCCCGATGAATGATTCCACAATTTGCTGCTGTTCCGCGTTTTTCGATGCACTTTTGTGGCTATGAGACCCCTGCAGTTCGATGTAAACCGCATCTTTATCGTACACGATGCCTCCGACACCGGACATGGGCGCGTATAGAAGCCGCTCCTTTTCGAGTAGATTTCGTTTCTTTTCACGGGAAGGCAACGGACAGGGATCGGGCAACGCACTCAGCTCCTCAATGTGCATATCCCCAAGGCCCGCGATGTGCACCATGTTTTCCTTCTTTAGCGGTACCCCACGAACGTATCCATACAGTACAACCTCTCGATCACACTTGGGATTGAGACGTATTTGCTCCGTGTTCGTTATGTCCTCCATCCGATCGGCGAGCAGATAGCTATGGGCACCGCGCCATGTCAGTGGCCGGAATTTCATGACCGATATGAAGCGACCCAGGTTCCGGATCTCATTCTTCAGATACTCGCCGTGGATGAGTCCAGAGAGATAGAACAGCTTCGCACCATCGTACACTTCCGTCCAGAATCGATGCTTTAGCACTTTCTTCTGCATCTTGAGCGTCTTCGCGTTCTTGATCATATCGAGATGGTTCAGGATACCCATTATCTTAGGCATCCCGTGCACCTGGCAGATGTTGAGAAACTCAAAGATCTCCATTTCAAACCCAAAACTCGCATCAACCATGAGCAGCACCAAATCCACGCTCTTGGCGATGTCGATCATGCTGTTGATGTCGTTGTTGCACTCGATTAGCGTGATGCGCCGTTTCTTCGACGTGACCACCGTAATTGGACCGCAAACATTGTGCACGTTGGTTTTGGTGAAGTTTTTGATCAAATTCATTATCAGCGTGGTTTTGCCAACCTTTGGCGGTCCGACAACCGCGACGAGTACCGGAGGGGGTTCTTCCGGAGTTTTATCAACGAGCGGAATGTGTTGCTTCTTCGTAATGATATCCTCTTTGCGTCGGAACCGCTTTTCCGCCGACCGTGCCTTGGTGATGGCGAAGGCTTTCGGGTTCTTCGTGCGATCGGTCGGTTTATTTTTCGCCTTCTTCTTGTCGGCCTTCACTCCTGCGAGGACGAAAATAGGGAGTTTGAAGCAGGGTTCCGGCGCTTTGAGTGGAAGAATCGCTTACCTGAATGCCGTTTCTTGTGGGCCTTCTTTTTATCTCCATGATCCGCGTCGTCCGCCATGGTGGAAAAGGATTTTAATCCTTATTATCCTTATTTCTTGATTTTTGATCCTGAAAAATTCGAAACACAAACGCACGTGTGTTTTCTATTTTGCCGGTTTTTGACAGCTCATCCGTCAAGCGCCAGATAGACGAGCGTGCGACGAGTTGCTCAGTTTGAGCTAAAAACGCAAAATCGCATCTTTTTGTCAGCGCTGGAACTTCAGATTGCTGATTATCCAAAATCAACGTTGATTCCCTGTTTGATAAAAGTGTTAAAAAGTGGTTCTACTTTCTACTGTTGCACAAAATCGGAAATAACTGGCAAACGAACGGAAATTTTAATGACAGCAATTCGACTGTCGTCTATCTGGCGCTTTAGAGCTGCTTCTTTGTCAAACGAAACGTCAAACGCAAAAGGAAAACAAACAACGACGGCGTGTTTTCGATTTTCCGCGAAGAAATTCCAAGTTTTCCTCGTTTTCCCGGCGATTTTCCCTTCTACCTGCCACTAAAATGGAGGATGGAGATTACGATAACGATGAGTAAGTAGCTGGCCGATCGATTACACCCTCGTTGTTCCTATTTCTAACCACCCGCCGTGTTCTTCATCAGCGTCGGTGGAGACGAATTCGACGATGTCGAGGACGACGACAATATCGACGAGCTGAACCAGGAAGAGGACGGAGATAACATCGAGATCATCAATCCTAGCCAGGCGGGCGGTGGCGTGCCGAAAAACAAACGCATCACCACAAAGTACATGACCAAGTACGAGCGGGCGCGGGTGCTCGGTACTCGGGCACTCCAGATTGCGATGTGCGCCCCGATCATGGTGGAGCTAGAGGGTGAAACGGATCCGCTACAGATCGCGATGAAAGAGCTAAAACAACGCAAAATTCCCATCATTATCCGCCGATATCTGCCCGATTCGTCCTACGAAGATTGGAGCATCGATGAGCTGATCATTATCGATCATTAGTATTAATCCGTGTTTGTAAGTTTGAGGAAAGGTGAATTGACTTTATTTTAAAATGGGGTAACACAGTCTAGCTCCAGCTAAACCCGCCAGCATCCAGACTGAACAATAAACGCTCGGTATCGAACACGGAATCCTTCGTGGCGCGACACATGTTCTCGACGATGCGCTTGTTCAGTCCGCAGTCCGAAAGATTTTCCTTACCAAAGACTGGATCGGCCTGCGCGGATTCGTCGTTCTCTTTGTCGAGATCGTTGATCAGCTTTCGCGATGCCTCGCACAGTCCGGCCGTGCTAGGGACGGTCGCAAGCGTGATGCTATAGTTATCCCGGCCCTCGCACAGAAGATCGGTCAAATAGGGTAGGACATGAGGTAGAACGACCCCTTGCAGCTCCGTGCTATGGTAATCCTGTCCATCCATCCGAATTTTGGTCGAGCGCGTTTGCAACGTACGAAGAGTCGCTCCGACGAACGATACTGGTGCCAGTAGTGTCGGTGGAACGCCCGCTAATCTGCCAACCTTCGCAATGGTACTTTTTGCGTTGAGCAGAAAGTTAAAGAACGCCTGACACTCGGGACCTTCGATGAACACCAGCGATTGATCGCTATAATCACCGCCACATTCCCGCAACTGCTGCTTTTTGCTGTGATTGTCACTAATCTTCCGGATCTCGGCCGCATCCACTCCCAAGCTCTCCAGCCACTGCTCACTGTCCATGTCGTCATCGTCCTCATCTTCGTCCGATAGCTGATTTGTAGTTTCCTCATTTCCACCGATGGCAGACTGGGACTGTTCTTCGGATGAATTCGAGAAGCTACTGTTCCCGAGGCCGGACTCTGCAGATCGATTCATCTGTTCCGATTTTTCCGTGCTGGTGGTGGCGTTGGTTTTCTTGAGCGGCATACTGAACTCGATCTCTTCCTGTTTAAGAGCAGCACGCATACCGCGTGAGGTCGGTGTGAGCAGCGCGTGAGTCTCCACCCTACCACCGATGCCAGCGGCCCGGAACAGCACCGTAAATGTGTTAGCACAGACGTAAAAGTACGGACATTGCCGGGCACGGACTAGTTGGAAGAGATTCCGGAAGCTCGTAACCCATTCCTTCGCTAGTACCGATCTGACCGACTCGTCTAGTGGACTCTGTTTGTGGTTGTTGCGTGAATTACGAGGAAACAGCGTGAACCACGGCAGGTACGGATGCTGCCAGTAGAGTGTGGCCTGATAGAAGCGAGCCCCAGGTGATATGTCCAAACCGGTCGTGGATTCCTTCGGATCGATACAGCGCACGAATGAGGTAAGCCCGCTGGCTTCTTGATTCGTTTTCAGCGTTGTACCCGGTATTGCTGAACGGCAGATAATGCGCATCTTGCTCTTGACACTCCAGTGAATCGGTGGAAGTTTGCTAGTTTTTGGTATCTCCTCCATGTACTGGGGGATCGTCTGCTCAACGGGACATGGCGGGTGTTGCTGTTGCATAAAGCGTGGCTCCAGTGGTTTCGGCTGGAGCGGTGCATCAATCTGTGGCACTTCCGGTTGCTGCACCTTTGTGAGAAGCTCAAAAATCGTTTCCTCACCACCGGCCGCAAACTCGGAGTTGACGTCATCCTTCAGCCGTTTGGCCGAATTTTCCACGTTCCTAGCAAAGACAGAGAGAATGTGCGGATTACAATGGAGCCGAGAGCGTTGATTTATGACCTCGTGGCGTACCTGGAGAAGGGGTTTTTGCGCTTGGTGCTGCCCTCGAACCGACTAGCACCGATCGGATCGTCCGCTGATTTACTACCCGGTGGGGCCCTCGCAGGTGCGGTGATACGGTTTTGTAGGGCTTTCTCTTTCCGCCGGAGACGCTGCAACTTCAGAATATCTTCCGGGCGTTTCCACTGGGTCGGATTCGAAAGAAAACCCTCGGTATTCGTGTCCATAATTCCGGAAACGCGGAATTTCGGAACTTTTTTTTCGCGGGACTTCGCTACTCGAAAAACTGTTTGTTGTGCCCGAATTTTTTATAATTTGCTCGAAAAACCTATTCCACCGAGCATAAGAGCCATAAACGCGGTTCTGATAGTCCGGTAATAGTCCCATGAAGGTCGTGTATATTTTCTCAACTTTTTTTAAAATATTTTGTAAATACCGTTAAATCCAGCATTTTTTTTGCATTTATGCGGTTTTTGGGTGCAATTGCAGCCTCGCAAAGCCACGCTTGTGCAGCTAGAAAGTCTAGAAACCCTTCAAAGACTGGGTGTGTTACTATCGCTTATCCTGAATCCAGGAACATCTGGGAACCTCTTGTACTACTGCCTCCTTCGCCAAGTTCTGTAAACGCTTAATCTTATTATTATCATCTCGTGGGTACAGCATTAGCATCCAAACTCTCGAAACGAACGATTAAATCAACCAAGGTAATCGCAGACACGGTTTGTTCTGTGAACTAAAAGGTTATCAGCATGCGCATTCTCAGTCCGGTACCACTGGTTTTGCTGCTGGTACTACTGAGTGTCCTATCGGCTGGTGGCACGTCTTCAACCAGTAAGTTAGTTCTTTGATTTTTGTCAATTTTTGTAACCTTACCTGAAATGTTTTCCTTTCAACAGTAGGGACACAATGTGGAAAACGCAACGGACTTCCCTTTGCGTTCGTTTATGGATCAGATGCCTTCCGGGGACAGTTTCCGTGGCACGTGGCGATTTACAATAGCGTAGCAAACCGGGAGTCAGCAGACGTATGTGGCGGAACCATCGTGACCCACAGCTTTGTAGTAACAGGTATGAAGATTCCATGCGCTAAGTCAGTTCAATAGATGACCCGCTAATGGTTTAAACTTTTAGCCGCACATTGCTTAGACGATTGGCAAAAGCCTCAGCTGTACTATTTCATTACGGGGCTACACGACCACCAAAACGTAACCGGCACCAGCAGCTATAACGTATCAGAGATAATCCTGCACCCCGAGTTCAACCGGACCACATTTATCAACGACGTTGCTTTACTGCGTTCCGATGGCGACATAGAGTACACTTATTTGAAGGTTCTACCAGTTTGTCTGCCTCGAGGCGATGCTGGTACGGAATTCACCGTAGAGCAGATGCTAGGGCAGCGTGGCTTCGTGGCCGGATGGGACAGTCCACATATTACAAGAAAGAGCAATATTTTGCAAACTACGACGGTCATTGGGATTGATGCGGACAGCTGTAAAATGAAGATTCCGCAACAGAACCACTTGCTGGTGGACAATGGTACTGTGTTTTGTGCGCGTGGTCGGAAAATTTACGACAAAATATGCACAGTTAACGGTGGCGGTGGATTATTTTATAACCACGGTGGGCTTTGGTATCTCCGAGGAATCGTAAGTTTGACTCCACGCCAAGAATTGCCTAATGGTACTATTGGTTGTGACCCGGACGGCATTCTAGGGTTTACCGATGTTGCACGCTACACTGAATGGATCGATGGACATTTGAATCAATAAAAAAGAATGAGCACTTACTGCACGCACGGCAAGGGCGCACATCCGTTTTTTTCATTTCGTTTTAGTTCCATAGTTTTTGTAATCAGTGAAAGCCTTTTTTATTATCTTTTTTTTTAAACCATTATCTGCTATTGTCATTCATAGATTTAATGGAATCCTTCTTATCCTCACCAAATATCCTCCGACAAGATGAGTCCAATGAGCTCGCACGTTGGTTTTGAACCGTTCTCATGTTTATTTCCTTTAGCCAGGTTCGTCGAAGCAGATATATTCTGCTGTTCTCATCCGATAACCACCAGACGGCGCAATTTCCCTACGCTTCCTTGCTGGTCAGCATTCCGGCCTAGGTAGTTCCGCACGGGAAATCCCCTGCAATCCGTACTGCATAAGCGCCTCGAAAAAGATAAAGCTATTAAGGGTGTTAAGAGGTGTCTAGTTATGCATTCCAGCTGTGGCAGCAGAGTCACTTTATCGGCGAAAGGTTTACGCTTTTTCTGTGATCCCTTCGAGGGGGAGTGGGGGGTTGTGGAGGTTCCTATCCGAAGCACTTCCAACCAGAGTGTCTGTAGCTGCTGTACTGGTGGCCCTCTGACAAAAAAAGAAGCAACGAAACGAAGCCGCTATAAAGTAAAACCTTCACTGCTTCATCAATGTCTTCATTTGTGCAGGTATTTCACTCTTTCACTCCGGCCTGTGGTACACTTTGTCGTTAGGACGTCTGATTGTGGCTTAAGGATGCGGTGTTTGATTTTTACTTCATCTGACGCCTCGACACCTTTCGTCGCGAGTTCGTCGCGAGGATTCCGGACAAAAAATACGTATCCACCGATCCCATCGCCCCCGCCGATACCGGGAGTGACAAAAAGTTGCCCCGCAAAGTGTGGGAAGTCTTGCCTTCCGGGCCGGAGATTCCTTCCGTGATTCCTTTCCACCCAGGGGCCCACGATACGGTACTGCTGTCCGGGCGCGTGAGAACATTCTGCGGGGCCGCTGGGTCCGGGAAAGATAGAAAATACTTAAAGTATGTTTCTAAATCGTATTGGATCTGCATAAAATTTGAATACGCTTAGGAAATGGAAGTTTTTCCCGTTTTTCCAAGCGACAACCACCACCATCCCCGGTCCTGCCGGTCTTGCCGGAGTAGTCAGCGTAGCGTACTCCCTGCGCACTTGTCTTTCACCCCAGACTCGAGGGGTTGGACACGAGGGGCTATCGGTGCCGGTAAGAGTTGCAACTTCGGCGTAAAAAGGATGTCGATCCTAGCGCGCAATCCCTCAGCCTAGTCTGCCTTTCTGGACAGGTTTGTTGCCTTTTGCTTTGGCCTTTTTGGTTGCCACCGTTGGTGCTTCCCTTCCTGAAACGAGGGGTCAATCCAGTAGCGTCAATCCGCGGCAACGCTAACCAGCACACCTAGCTCCTGCTGCTGCCACGCACTTCACTTTCAGTTCCAAGTGGCCGGGCGGGAGCGGAGAGTGAGCAAAATGCAAAAAGCTTTAAAATTTTATTTATTTGTCTGCCCGCACTGTCGGGGATGTTTCGTTGTTGGTGGCCGCGTTCCAGGGAGGCTTGGCCGGCGACGGCAGGGGACAGTAAACACACTTTTCCGTGGGGCCTGCATGCATGGGAGGCGGTGGTACACCCGGGAGCCACGTTCTTTGTACGTCGCTTTACGTCTTGTAGCCACCATCATGTCGTGGCTTGTTCTTCGGAGCGGGACAAACCCGCCGGCAAGGCTGTCACTCGTCAGGTGGTTTTTGCTCTTCGCCGAGATTTGTTCGCCGACAGACCGCGGCTACCCGGGAAAAACTCGCGGAAAGCGCGGGTGTCTGAATTTGTGTCACTTTAACGCCCTCGCTGATGCCGAAGAGCGGTTGCCGATGGGGTGGAAAATCATGTTGTCACTGTTGCCGTTCGATTGTGTACGCGTTGGCTGTCGGTAGCAATCGCGGTAGCAATCCGGACGTCATCGTTGCTCATTTCCATACGCCAAGTGTTACGCCGCAAGGAAAAGGATTAGGATCCGGTGGCCGCCCAGACCGGGACAAGTCGTGTCGTGCTAGCGGAGAATGTGAGATTGATTTTGCGTGACACGCGGCATGTTTTTTGCTGTTCCTTGGAACTCGTTTCTTGCTTAGAACAAATCAACTTCCACGGAGAAGACTTCGCAGGCGTCTTGAAGCTGAATCAAGGTCAATAGTTGAACAGTTACGGACCAAGTGGAGCGACAAGGTAGGCCAATCCATCACAATAGCAACGAGTGTGCGATGCACCTTCGTGCAATGTCTCTCTCACTCCGAAGCTTACTTTGATCCGGAAAATGGCTCCCAACACATTCCCCGTGCAGGGGTTCCGAACGACAGAACCATGACCTGGCCTTGGGGCGAGAGAAGAACCAAACCGCACAAACCTCGCACAGTACTCCCCCCCCCCCCCTCCCCGGCACCCCTCGGCATGAAGGTTAGGGACACAAAGTTGCAATTCATGATGGTCGCCGTGCACGCACCTTGAACCGGGAACGTCCGGGGCGGTGGGGAGAGGTGCAGGGAGTGGTCAGACATTTTTCAGGCGCTCGCCGGTTGCTCGCGGAATCGTGCCTGGCATCACCGGTTAACACCTCTAAATTCTGATAAATTATTTATAAGAAAGTGTCCAATCCACACCCCCTCCAAGGGGGCCAGTTTGGGCATTTTTCCTCCACTGCACGAACGGAAAAGGAAAAAGAAAATGGTGGCCGCCCTCTCATACCACCTCCAATGGGAGGTGGTTCGGTGGTGTGCCCCCCCCAGAAACACTATCTGTTATCCAATTAAATCTAATCACCGCACCGCACATTTCCGAGTTTTCGCTTCCCCGGAGAAGCTGGCCAGTCCCGGGGAAGTTGGCCAATCGGCGAGTCACAACCCCGCAGCCCCGAGATTGATGATCCGCAGACCGCGAGGAGGGTTTTCCGTTTTCGGATTGGCCCCCGGGCCGCGCGTGGTTTGGCGTCAAAAACACTCGCGCGGTTCGGTTCTCATTAACACCGCCGCGGGCCACAACCGTTCAAGGTGAAAGGAAGTAATAATGCGAACCAAACCCCCCCACCCCCAAAAAGGAAAAGGAACACTCACACACACACACGGGGCTGGTTACTTTCGCCAGGTGTGAGGAGAAGCGGGTGGCGTGGTGACCACCGGTCATCGGGGGGTGGGGGGTTGTCCATAATTTTCTTTCGGGGTTAATGATAGGGGAGGGTTTACACCCGTGGCGTACTGAACGGGCCACGGGGAACGGGGTAAGGGGTCAAAATATAGTATAACAGTGGCTAACCACGCGGTGTTGTCGGATGTCGGGCACTATATGGCCGGTTAATGGCGCAGCATTCTGGCAGCAATGTTTTTCTTCGCCTTTAATGTTGCTTTCCTTTGGTAAGGTGGTGGTGGTCTATGATTATAAACGTCAACAATAAGGAAACCCGCCGGACCGGTGGTGCGGTTATGATTCGTGAACGTTGCGTTCTAGGTAATTAGAACCCGCGGCCAATGGGTTCGACCGCAAAGGTCGACTTCGTGGCTGGTGCAGTTCGACGACCGCGTTGTTTTGGCGGTGGAACAGTGAGCAACGGAAGTGGAAGATTGTGGAGTGGTCGCAGCAGGAGTAATGGAACCTCCTCCTGTTGGTTGGTTAGCCTTTTTCTCGCGCTAATCTAATAAGCTAGACCGACGAAAGACGATGGACTAAAGCCACTGTCAAGTGGTCCTTATCAAAATGTTCTGGAATCAAAATAAAGCATAGAGACCCCACATTAGTTCAGAACCTCGAAATGAGCATCGTTAAATCATTAAAAGCCCGTGTTGGTAGCTTAAGTTTTAAGATCCAAGGCGGAAGTAAGGACCCCAATCGATTCGATTGGGTTGCATGCCCCCGCCACTGCCACTAATCCGCAGAACGGCGCATTACTTCCCGATAGCTTAATTCGTCCACCACACTTACGCCGGCACTCCTCGCACTCTCGCACCTGCCTGTAGAAGAAAGTCATTTGCACGGCTTACCGAGGCCGCTGGTTTTTCGAAATAGAGTAATTAAATTTGCATAATTTATTTATGCTCTCGCTTTCTGCTTTCGCTACTCAAAAACTTGCGCCAAAAAATCTTCAAACTACACAACCATCCCCATCGTGATGGTGGTGGTGTGGCGCGGGAGCACTCCCTTTTTTATCTAGCGTAGCGCGTCAGGGTGCGAAGTAGCGGCAAAGGTGCCAATGGTTGGGGGGAAGGTACCGAAAGGTGCCAGGTAATATATGTTTAGCTGAATAATAAATAGTTTTCGATCGTAAATACAAAATAATAGTTATAAACAAGTGCTCCTGCTGCTGAGAGGTGGGGCACCGCCCTGATGGGCCTTAGCAGAAGGACTGAAACCGGACCGGAAGTGGCGTCCTTGCTGGTACACCGAACGCCAACCCCCACGATGGATTACAAGCCAATCATAATCGCCCGTCGATGGCATCGGGGTCGGAAATGGGAAACAGGGCCACTTGATTTACGTTTCGTTTCGCTTGCCACCTCACCCCTTTCCCGCAGGACCGCAGAATCGGTGTGCCGGATAATGTAATGAAACAATCGCGGTTGTTTGTTTGTTCTTAAACTTTACGATTATGGAGTGAAAGGTGAAAGGGCACTCGAGTGTGTGTGTGTGTGTGTGCACGGATCGCACCTTTCGGGTAGGGGATTTCAGGTGCTTTTTGCCTGATTGTTGTGATGGAAATGTGCGGCGAGGTTTTGGGTTGAGCGTTGTAGTACTTAGTGCGAGAAGTACCTTTCAGCCCTTTTTATTACTGTGAGGATTACAGCGGTGGTAAGAACATGGCCGAAAAAGCATTAGGGCCTTTTGGGTTGGGTTGGTATGGAACTAAAATAGGTTTTCGATTAAACGCCGCACTGGCCAATTACTGAAACTAGTATGTTTTTTTGCCAATTATTACATTCCACACACTACATTACTTTAACTGCGAGGTCAGGGGTTGGTTAAAGTAATGAAAATTGATCACTGCACTGTGAATTATGAATTTAAACATTTGTTTCTATAATTTTTTATCTTCCTTTCCTATTAATTCCTTCTTTTATACATCCTTGCTTGCCTTGCTATTTGTATCTTTCAGTTTTGTAAAGCGGTCGGCATGTTTTTATGTTCTTTTGCATGTTGTTCCAGTTTATATTGTTTTCTGCCTTCATTTTTTATGTGTTTCTTTGATTTTTTTTATAAATCCCATTCCATTATTTTTACTGTATAAAAACTGTTTAAACCTTGCAATTAAATTTTTTAAATTGCAATTTTTACTTATAATTTGCTACTTTTTGATCAACTGAGCTATTGTTATTTTTATTTAAGAAGGGGTTTGGGTAGTCAAATTATTCCTCTGATATTTACAAACACATTTTCCAATGCGTTTTAAATTTCTTATCAACAGAAGCAAAACTTACAATTAAGAAGCTGCTGGTAAAAAATGGTTCCATGGTTTGTTTAAAAACAAACACAGAAAAGTCCTTTTTGGCAGGATGAAACCCAATGTTGCATTTACTTTCTCCCAATCGCATTTATTGATTGAAAAAACAAAGTTTTTGGTTCGATTGCCACTGCCGTAAAGTTAATTACAATAGTTGTAATTGAAGTATATCATCCTTTGTATTGCTGCAATCGCGAATCGCGATCAATGCTACAATGGACATTGCCTTCTGCCTGCAGCACATAACCGTAATGTTACTCGGAGCGAAAGCAAAAACCCTCTCGCCATTGTTGCCATTAGTTGACCATCACCGAGATTACCCGCTGTGAAAAGCGGCCAACATAAAAGCCCTTGTGTGGTCGTTTGCGGGTGACATACGGCCCTCCGGTCCATTTGCGGCTCGGACAGTTTCCGCTATCCTGTGATCCGTTTTTAGGGTCCACACGGATTCACTTCCTTCCTTCCGAATGAAAAAAAAAAGTGTCGCATAGAACTACCCGTGGGCACTTCCGGTACGACTGGCGCTGGCACATAAGATATGGCGACAGTCGCAGCAGTTGCGCAACCTTATCCGATTCCGAATTACCGAGCAGTTCTTGTTTTGCTGCTGCTTGGCCCAGGACAGGACAGGACAGGCCAGGACACAGGACTGCGGACTGCTTATAGCCCATAAACCAACACGATTGTTTTTGTTCCTACTCCTCATTTATCTCCTCCGGTGAAGCAGCACTGTAGTTGATTACCTTTTTGCCGAGAAGATTAAACTGAAGATGGTCGCTTCACCCTCGCCAACGCCGACCATGTTAGATGTGGTCTCCATGTTGGATACAGTGTCCTTATCCTTCGCTCCGGACGAAGAAGCGATTTAGCGCCGCAGATAGAGGCGAGGAAAAAATGGGAAATTTTCCATCTAATTTTCCTCGGACGCGCCACACACGGCCACGGTCCTTCGTGGTCCCTAGTTCCATGGCCACGACATGCAGGATGCAGCATCGCAGCATAAGATGTCGCTTGTTCCAGGGAAAAGGCTTCGTCATTCCATCGCGTGCGCGCGCGTGTGGTGTGTGTGTGTGTGTGCACACGGTTGATGCAACGACGGGAACACTTCGAGCGCATAGACAACCGCCGCCTGCACATCCTTGGGCGTAACGATTCGGGATAGTTTCGAGTTCCGTTACCGTTCTCTGTAACGCGTCGGAGTGGCGAGGATGGAAAATTTATGTTTTCCCAGTTTGCTGCCCTTTTTCCTTTTCCCGTTTTTTGGCTCCAGTCCAGCGCCAGAGAAGGATAGCCACTGTTGCCACGAGGCCGGGCCCAAGGTCCGGGTCCGGGCTCAGGTCGCAAACGGGCTCGCGATTGCTCCCGGAGTGGTCGGGTCGGGAGTTTTCTCCAGCGTTCGGAAAAATGGGGTGTGGTTCAGGGATTGGGTCTTCCCGGGATCCCCGGATCCACCTTGGTCACTTCGGTGGCAACTCTTCTTCTCCTGCTTCTTCTTCTTCTTCTGGTTTTCGTCCCCATTTCGCTTTTCCTGAGCATCGTCTGCGTCGACGATAGTGTGTAAGCGCCGGTTGCTGGTTGGCTGGATGCACGGATGGTCCGGTCCTTGTCCTCGTCCTCGTCGGACCTCGCGGTCTCGCTATTGCATTTTTCCTCCCATTTTTTTCCATTTCTCCAAAAAGGCGCTCGGCTTTCCACCTGTACGTCTCGTTGTCCCCTCACTGACAAACGATCGGTCCCGGAAAGGGCTACGGACAGTATCCAATCGGACCGGAACCTCCTTCTCGTCGTCCGGCACGGGAAGGAGTCCTGGGAATTTTTATTATTTCCTCAGCAGCCTGTTCACCATTTTTCCTTTTGCCGGCTTTTCTTTTCTTATTTTTTTTCGGTTGATTTTTCTTTCAATAAAACCCACACACACACACACAGGAAACGGGACCAAAACCCCTCCGGAACAACCGGATCTGGTCAGCTCGGTTGTGCTTCATGCTGCGCTGGCTCACCGTCTGGGATGCTCGATGCTCAATGGTGCCCATCGACAGGACACACCCCAGACCCACTGCTTGGCCATGGGAATGTTTGCACTTATTTTATATCATTTCGGGTTGTTGTTCCCACACACAAGGAGTGGTGGCCATTTTGTGTCCTTTCTTGGCGTTTCGGATGAGCAGTAACGCTGACCACCGCCGTGCTGACCGTGATGGCCATGGCTCAAAGATGGCATAAAGAAAAGCATAAAAATGCTGCCCCCGTTTCTTCGTCTCTCGCTCTCTCTCTCTCTGTTTGTTTATGATTCGGTCGCGACTGGCGGTCGGTCACGACAATTTTTGGTCCCGCGTTACGGTTTGGTTTCTTTTTCTTGTTAGACTTGTAGCCAGCCACCACGCCGGGGGGTATGCACCCGAGGAGTGGGGAATTTCGAAAGGACATCACCAACCCCTGGGGCCATTCTAGAGCGCAACCCATAACCGCGTCTCCATCATTCTGGAGGAGGAGAAAACAAAAAAATAAATATAATCGACAAACAACAACAGTCCGCTCGCTGTAGAAGTCCGGGTTGGAGTGGTCCAAGGCGGTTCCAGCGGGGGGACACTTTAATCTTGTGGACGAGTTGTTAAATAAACTCCCGCTCCCAGCTGGCCGACAAGGTTTGTGCTTTGTCTCTGGCCACGGCCCAAGGCTAAGGAGCTGGAAGCAATCGGCATTTCAGTTTTTTTTCCTCTCTCTCTTCCTTCCTTTCATCCACCGCGGGCCCATCCGTTGTTGGTTTCGTTGTTTGGAAAAATAAATATACGCCAAACACATACTCACACACACACATGGTGTCTTATGGTTGCTGGTTTGCGGGAGACATAAATTTCCGGCTGGCGCTTCGAGGGATTGTTGGAAAGATAAATCTTATCCCTCGATCCATCCACCCTCTCCCCGGGCAGTAACCGGGAGTGTCCAGGAGAGGATAGTTTTGTTAATAGAAGTGGTTCTCGGACTCCTTGGAGTTCGAGGACCGGTTCTGGGCTAAGGTATCGGGTATCTGTTACGGATAGATAACACTGCAATTCCGGTGCTTATGGCGATTGTAGATGGACGATACGGAAACGCTCCGATTACATCACCGAAGCTCTCTTGGATAATTGAAATCCGCGTCCTCTTCGTCGTCGTCTCTCGTAACAGCGGCGCTCCCAGGGTTGGCCAGGACTATCAATTGGGAAATATGCGACGCGACAAGGAATTCTCTTGGTGCCACGATGCTCCTTTGCAATTTGTTCGCCGAAGCGATTGAAATCTTTAATTTCGTTCGACTTTGAACATTCGAAGATATTCATTCCAAGAGAATTCAAATGAATCTAATCGATCGGTGACTAATCGGCGCCAAACTTTTCCTATCACCGTGTCCGTGTCCATCGCACTGGCCCCGGGGAAAATCCGGGGGAACCCGGGAGAAGGGTCCAACATTTTGAAATTTATGCCAAAAACCCTCGCCCAGGTCCAGACCGACCAACCAGTCGGCCTTCATTTGAAATGCTAAAAAGCCAATTCTAGCAACAGCTTAGGGAAGTTACCATTCAAAGGCGGACGTCGGTGCGGACTTAGAAGCGGGAAAAAGCGTCGGAGACCAGCAGGGCTTTTGGGTGATTGGTGTAGCGTCGCACCTTCTTCTCCGGCTAGCTGCAACTCCATTGTTACTCCATTTTTAAAACCGCTCCTGACGCCGACGGTGCAAGAGTTACGATGGTTGGGACTGGGCTTCTGTTGCTGTCTCCGTCAGGGATTTCCGTCGCCACCGCCACCGCAACTCTCGTGAACCAGACCCGGAGCCAGCGAAGGCCAGCAGCTGGTCCGAAACAAAGGGTCTTTCCTTGGGGCAATTATTCTTTGTTCCGTGGCTTGCTGGTTTCGTATGGTTCCGGTGGTCCGGCGGCTACTGTTTATGCCCCGAAGCTCTCCGTCATTTACGAATGATTTAACTTGTTGGACAAAACTCGTTGCTCAATCGCTTTGCGGAATGCAGAACGGTGGCGCTTCTAGGATTCCGAGACCGAGAAATCAACGGTTCGCAGTTGTGACAAGAGGTACCAAGAGTCTCAAATAAGACTTCTACTAGCTCCAAAATTTGAAGATCACTAGCGATTATACAGTTTATGATGGCATCATTTACCGATCGAAACATGCACCTCGAACATGTTCATTACCAGTGAGGACCACTTCTTCGCAATCCTTGCTATTGGATACTGCATCTCAATTAGAAGGCTCCAACAAGCTGATTTCACAGTAAGACCCAAAAGACTCCGAGGAGATCTTTGAAATCGTAATTGAAATTCATCCTGGCGGCTATTCACCGTCGTAACGCAAAATCCGTCGTCCTGTGGAAAACCTACTCAGAGAAAACGGTAATATCGAGTCGCGTGTAGTAGATTTCCCCAGAAGGATCCACACCACGTCCCAGGAAAGGAAGGATGGGAAGGATGGATCCAAATTTTACGCTCAATCGAGTAAAAATAATTAGAACCGGAGGGAACACTCGAGCCCCCCCCTTCCGCCATGTTCCATTCGCCATCGAATGCGACGAGGCAGCATATGATACTCAATTGCAGCTCCTCCGTGTGTGTGTGTGCGAGCATTGCGTGTGGAATTTCTAATATTGTTTCTTTAGCATTTTGCAGCATCGATGAATTGCTAATGGTTTAGCTGGAATATCGCTGGCATAGGGTAGCATCCGAAGCAGCCCGAAATGAGTGATTGTGTTCCGTTTAACCGGTTCAACGATCCAGACCACCTTCTTTTCAGTGAGCCCCCCCCCCCGGGTGGTGATGGGAAGATTGATTTGAATTACGCGATGTGGCAGAAAGAGTGTGTTTTTGTTGGCTCTCGTGCGAAACGAGATGATCCTGTCCGGGAGCCCCGGGGACCATCAGGGGGCATCATGTTTTACGCTACGCCAGCCAGCGAGCCAGCTAGCCAGCCAGCGTTCGATCTCGATTTGTTGTTGCTCGATGGTTCGTTTCAGTTATTGTAATTCGTTCGATGACAGACATTGCCGCGGGTTTGTCGCGGGTTGAGAGGGTTGAAACGTTGGTAATGCTCGCCTAGTGGTGCGTGAGCGATTGCCATTTTATGGTTGGCGTGTGCGTGTGTGACGATTTCGCACGGAACCACCGGGGACCACCGGATGTTGCGCTTTTGTGTGAACCCGGGGAGTTGATAGATGTGGTGGTGGTGGGTGTAAATTTGCGTACTACTGCTGGCCTGATTATCGAGTCGGGCGCGATCAATCCATCAATCTCGCGAAACGGTGAACCGTGTGGTTGGGTAAATTATTTCAGCCGCTGTCAACACCAGGTAACAGCCTCGTCACATAACATAATGCGGCATGTTTTCGATTCAATCCCACCGAACCTGTTGTTGATCGTTCGTTGTTTGTGTTTCGCTCATGTTGTGGCAGGGCTCGAGAGACGTGGCAGGTGGTGCGTGAAATGCAGAGTTTTTGGTGGACATCGGAGAATGGATCTAGGAACCATTGAACCGAGAGGCGCTTGATATTGGATATTTTAGTAAAAATGAATGACTACTCGATGTCAGAAATGTTTGCCTCTTGCTTGATGGTTGCTAAGTAGACCAGGGCAACCAGAAAGGCGAAGAGATCAAGTAATCATTGGCAGGATTATGAAGAAAGGTGTGCAGCGCAGTTGTGACTCAGTGTTTAACGCGTAAAGTGGTCAAAGTAAAAGTGTAAAGTGTTTGTTTAACACATTGATCATCAGTTACGGAACTGTTATCCTATTTGTGTTTGTAATTAATCTAGAAGGAGATGGAGTGCATGTGATCGAAAGTGTAAGTTGAAAATTATCGGTTTTTTTTTGTCATGACATTGTTTAAAGAAGATCATCTGCTTATTATTAAACAAATGTGACTCGTCTTAAACACCTCAAATCACATATCAAAAGCAGGCATATTTAGGTTTTACAATAAGTTTTTTGGTCGATTATTTTAAAGCAATCATAACCTCTTACGTTTGAGCCAATAGCTCATGTTGGCGAAATTAAAAATATGTGTTTCGAAGCCGAATGTGTTCAATATGTTAAAAAATCTCGAGAGTTAAGCTATGTTTAGGAACGTGGCTCTCATAACTTTTCAAAGAGCATCTCGGTTCGTGGCCGTTTCTTTTCAATGCTGAAATGTCCCATCAATTCAGCACCGTTAAGCTCAGTTCACATTATCCATTGCCATGCCATCTTGGATGACGTTTTAATGGCCCCATCCAAGGGATCATTTTTAAGCCTCACTGCTTTCCAAAGTGTACGTGTGTGTGTGTCCGTTTTGTTTGCTGACGACAGTTAACACGACACAAGTTTAATGAAGCATGCAGGCCGTTCCCTCCCCTCTCCCCCCGGGGGGACGCCAGGGATTGACACGGATCGACGACAGGATCAGGATCCATCGGGAGCGTTCAGAGCAGCGTTCTCCGGCCGGTGGCCCGGTTTTCCTCACCAGAAATGACGGATTGTGTGATGATGTCAATAAAAGAAGATGACACACCGCAACGCCCCAAGAATGTCGTTTCTATCGTGCCGCATAGATGTGGGATATGAAAAGTCGCACCAGTTTTACCCCAGGAGTTTTCCACGCCGAGGAGAGCGAAAGAAAGACACCAACATCCCTTTCTTTCCCTGGCTGTTCATCCTCGATTGACGAGGATGTGGCTCTGGTGCGGTGCATTTGATCTCCGACAGGCGCGGAAGGGGGCGCAAGTCAAAGTCATTGACACATCGGGATCGCGGCCGCACCCTCCGTCGGCGGCGGGCGTGACTGCAAAGTTTCCGACCGGACCCGACCGGCGAAAGCGAAGGATAGGATGTCGATGATGATGACGGTGACGGTGATGATGGCGCATAAAAAACAAACCTCGACCCGCGTCCACTGCCGTGGCGACTGTCTCGAGTCGGTCCACCCGGTTGGGGGTAGGGGGGAAGGAAAATTGTATTTTTATGACAGTAATGGCGTGGCCGGACGGTTGCTCGGTCGGTTGCTCGGTCGGTGGTCAATGGAAAATAAATCAAAACTCATCTCATCGCCTCTTCAAGACGTTCAGAACCGTCCTGCTGCTGCTGCTGGTGCTTCCGTTGATCCTGCGGATTAGATGAAGTTGGTCGGAGGATGATACACTGTTTCTGATGCGGTTTGAGGTTGGGTGGGGGTTGGGTGCTGGCATTGCGCGTTAGTTTTCCCGGTGGGAGATAAATCGTTTGTGGCGTAAATTGATGTTCCACGCGTCCATCCTCCGCTCCACACCAACACACACACACACTCACACATGTCTCGAGACGAAGGCAAATATCCCTCTGGTGCACACTGATGGCTAACGAAGACAGAGAGAGAGACAGAAAGAGAGAGAAACCATGGCAAGACGTCAGGAATCGAGGGACAACGCCACCAACCAACCGTTGCCAACAAGGACGGGAGGACTTTTTTTATCGTTCCCATCAGTGGCAGACTTTGGTCGGTTTTGCTGCTTGTCGCTCCAGAGGACATTGGACGGGCGGGACAAAACATTGAACCGATCTGACACCCCCTTACCGGCATTGGCGTGAACGTTTCGTTAGTGTCATACCCTGTCATACCGTGGTTTGTCTTGCTCCCCGCGCCGTGGGTCTTGCCCTCTTGTGTGTTCTTCGTCGAATGACAAAAAAGTGATCTCCTTGGGAGGTGGTGGGGATGTGCGAATCGTGTCGACGCAGAACGACGATTCTTTGGTTTTGATGTTTATCCGCACCGACTCCTTTGTGCGACTGGCCTCCTCGCTACCGCTATCTAATGCTGGTGGTGGTGATGACGCGCTGGAGATGCTGCTGCTGATGATGATGATAGGAAAATATTATCTTTCTATCTTTCAACGTTTCTCCTGTGATGCGCTGGGTGGAGTTTGTGAAAAAGGAGTTCACACAAGTCGCAAACAACTTCTTCTGTATACTCCTCTTATTGCTCCACTACAGGGATGCTACTCTATGAGTTCTCAAAGTGTGCTTTCTCCTCGAGTTGAAAATGGCACAAAAGAATGATTTTAATACACTCCTTTTTCAGAGACTGGAGATGCCGGGTATCGATCCCGGTACCTCTCACATGCTAAGCGAGCGCTCTACCATCTGAGCTACATCCCCTTGTGAACGTTAAAAAACTACTTCAAATAAAAACCAACTCTTTCAAGGCTAAACGGCTGAATGTTGCACAGTGAAAGTATCAGCGGCTTATGTCCAGCTAACTGTCGCATGGAAGGGGCAGCACGCGGATCGCGAACGAACATAAAGTGAACGTGATTGAGTTATTTATACGCCCAAACTGGTTCGGGTGGGGCACCAAAGCTACCACCCCCTTTTGTTCGCTAAAACTGTAACTTTGGTCGCCACTCAATCTATTATACATAGTTTGCTGTAATATATTTTAGAAAAAAATGTTCCCGAACCAAAAGTCCAAAAATATAAACGACTTAAAAATAATAATCGACATAATCTCGATCGAAGCCATTAATTCTTTACCAAAGGAACCACACGATGGCCACCCTGGCTGACGGAAACCGCATAAACCACATGCAGATTAATCGAAACAAATGTGGAACAAATTCGGAATGAACCCATCAGTGCGGCCTGCCTGCCCGCCTAGACCGGCCCTAGAGTGGCGTTATCTCGCTTGTTTTCGGTTCTTTAAACACTTCCTGAACTACTTCCGGGCAATAAATAAGCTTCTCCGGTGAGGATACTTGCTGCACCATGCTGCTTCCAAACCATGTGCCAAGCTTCCGACGGAAGGTGAGACTTGGTGACCTTTGGCACCGATCCGCTTCTTCGGGGTTTGGTTCCTCCATTAAACCTAGTCCGGTAGCCTCGGCAATAGGGGGCCCGGGAACCAAGATGGATGGATGTGGAATTTGCAAATGAGCAGCAACAGCAGCCGAAAGGAATAATTAAAATTAAAACAGGAACCAGATAGGGATAGAAAGGACGAGATAATGCACGAGACACAGGACATTGCTGCGTGGTACGGGCTTTATGGCCACGATCACCGGTCGGTTTAGTCTGAAGCGAACCCTGCTAATGGGAGCTGACATGATGCTAAAGTCATTAGCAGACTTCACAGGCTTACTGCAACACGGGATCGGATTGTTTGTGAGGAAGGGGGGAGCTGGTTTTTCCTACGATTCGGTAGACCGGAAGTGTGCCCCCGGCCAGTCGGTTTGCACAAATCGTGTGTAGGAAATACATTTCCTTTGCAAATTATGCAACAACCAGCATTGGTACGGGGTGAGTAAACCCGGGTAAGTGGTTTCTTTATAAGGCAGATCAGAAATCAGAAGGTTCTTGCAACGATTGTTTAGCTAACTTTAAAAATGTATGTCCAAACAATAGGTAAAGGCTTTCTAAACAGGTTTTAATAAGTTAAACTAACTTTATTGGAGGAAGGAAATCATTCAACTGTTCAGTAATCCTTTAATTGCTTTTTACAAAAAAGCGCAAACTAGTTGCACCTTAAGTTTGTTGGTTTTTGTTTGTGGAAAAAACGGAAAATAAGGTGTTTAAGGTAGCTCGAGCTTGAATATACTGCAGTGGCCGTGGAAAAACGGGCAAACCGGGGAGGAGGTATCGGGTAGCGTTTAAGCGCAACACGACCGACAGTGGACAGCAAACATACACAGGAATAAATTAATTTTTTCCTGCTTTCATCCTCACCGACAAGACCGGCAGGCCGTCCGGCCGGTCAGCAAACACTGCCGACGCACACAGACACTTGCCGCCTAGCCCTGGTAACAATACCCCTGGGAATGGCTGCAGCAACAGCACCCCCAAAGGCCCCAAGGAAGTGTGCTGTTTGAACTAGTTCAAGCGAAGGAACACGTTGCGCAATGAATGGACTACTGGTGGTGGTGGACTCGGTGAGGTCGAATGGGGACTTATGCTAATGAAATGAAGCAGAGCAGCGGGATCTGTACATCATTAGAAGCTGATAAACGAGATCAACCAGGGTAGGGGCTCATCGCACGTCCAGCTGTTTGTTTTGTTCTACGGAGGACCCTAAGACAGACGGTCGATCTTGTCTTTGGTGGTTACGGTGGAACAAATAGCTAATTGAAGGATGTCAATTGTCGACCACATTCATGCGACGCATACCTCAACGCTTGTAACGTGCTTCGCAGGGTGAAAGTTCATTTTAAAAATGGTGTTAGAACTACTAGCAATCTCTTTCTTTCTCTCGTTCTCTGCCACTTCCTGGTACCGTTTTGCAAATAATAGTGCAGAACCGTCGGCATCGTCTTATCTTTGACATGCAGAACCACTTCAACCGTTACTTTCTTTACCTTGGGCGGCGGCATCTTTGGTCGCCTCGCTCGCGCTCGTTTGATCTCTTCTCAGAGCAGCGAGAGTGCACCTTCGTGACAAGGCCAGCCTGTAATACCTCGGCGTGTTCTTATGAGCATCAACCAGCCCGGGCAGCAACGTGTCATCTTCCGGCGGCAGCATCACCAGCTCAATAATATGTAAATCATAAAGAAAAGAAATATTTACCATGTGCAATGTGTGTGTGTGTGTGGCGCGGACCAAACAATGATTTAGATTGCAAATTTTCCGCCTCTCTCTCACACACACACACATACGCAGGCAAGGTGGGAAAACTGTCGATCAACGGTGCGCGGCACCGTCAAAGAAACGCAAAGTATAGTAGCACCCGGGAGCATGAATGTCGCCCGTCAAGTGTCGGCAGAACATATTCAAAATGTGACCCTCATGTGCTCATCCTCATGGCAGAACTTTCATTATGCCATGTTCGGGTGGAATAATGATGTATTGAAATTGGCAACCCCCCCCCGCCCCCCACGCCATCCACCAGAGGGTAACAGAATGCGATTCGCTTCGCTTAGGTCGCCATCTAAACGGCTTTTGGCACAGTTTGGCCCAAGAGTCACCGCCGGTAGACCGATCAGGTACCGAGCAGCTGGATAAATAAACTTTCAAATGCAGACACATTTCGCACACGAGAAGTGCGGACACGGAACGAGCGTGTGTGTGTGTGCAGGTGAATTCGGTTTCCAATCTCTTGTTGGAATAATTTCAGGCATCAGGCGCCAGGTATGATGGCGTCCGCTCGCCGCGAGTGGAAAGGGAATGGAAAATTTCATTTATTGGGTGATTGAGGAAGAAAAACGAACATCTTACATCAGAACCATCGACATCGACACAGAGCCAGAGGAAAAAAAGACTCAAATTTCCATCCAGCGCACGTGACGTTGACCTTATTTCGATGGCGAGAACGACCAGATCCGCTCCGCGGCTGACGGAGAACAAATTTCGCTCCGCTTAATCTGCATTTATATTTAAAAAATGAATTGAAAACCAACAAGCGGTGCTAGGGCCCCCTGGTGGATGAGATCGAGCGCACCTTTCGCTGATCCATCTGATGTGATGCTACTGCTGCATCATCGACGACGTTCACGGTTCGATCGAGAACTGGGAGCTCGTTATTTATTGGCAAAAACTACGGGGAACCAGTCAGCGTCCGCTAAGATAGGAAAGGATGAAAGGAAAAGCAACTGGATTCGCTCCCCTTCTCCAGGACCAAACACACTCACACACACACACGGTGCTCACCGGTATCGCTATCAATTTTGAAATCGTTCGTTATCTTCCGGCTCCTGTTATCGTGACCATCTTGTTGGGGCTGCCAGAATCCAATTTATCTATCGTTTTCATTTTCCACCTTAATACATAGAACAGAAAGGGGGGATGGGGTCTGAAATCAAGGAAACATACCTACATGCACACTCTCACTCCGGTGGCAGCACAAGATGGAAGCAAGCAATCCATCTATTAAGCGGGAGATTGATTGGATTCCTTGGAGCATGAGCGAGTCCTATGAATTTATTTCATTAATATCAAGGCAGCAAGGCATGGTCAAGGGGTGTGGTGTGGAGGGTAAGGTGGCAGACCTCTTCAACGCACACCGAACACCTTCCAAAATGGCGCGGACCACGGTTTAAGGAGGATGAATTTTGAGCGATCGCTTTGTTTAATTTTTTCCACAATCCGAGACAGTCTTCGTTTTTATCCGCTGGCTTGTTAAACTTGTCGAAGTGCTAAACATCATGGCGGTTGCCTGTGGAGCACCATTAAGAACAGGAGAGATACACTTGGATTCTTGGATTCTTGGTTTTTTTTTCAACATCAAACGCTATTCGTGTGTGACGCATGGCCGTTTGATGTTTGCTGCTGCTGCTGCTGCGGCTGGTTCTTCACTCTCCACTCAATGACTGCGTCCACATCCACGCCCACATTCCACCGAGCCGCGATGGGCGATGAATTATGACAGAGAATCAAAGAAGAAACCACCACCGCCCCCCGGGGGACCACCAACAACACCGTCTATCGATTTCTCAAATGATGGCCAGCGAGAGCATTAATGAGAACAAACAGTAGTGCGCTCGGTGGTGGTTAATGGTTCCCTGCACCGTACGATGCCGTAACGCGCAAGATGGAGAAATCATAATGGTTTCGACCGACCCTCGACCCCCTAATGAGACACTCGACTCGACGGCCAAGTGTAGTGTGCACTCGGCATCGTAAACCTCGCCTCGCCTCGACTCGACGCTCGGTGACAGATAATTGCTGTATGGCTTCTATCATTCGGTGTCGGTCGAGCCAAAAGCGCGCGATGGTCGCTGCGACCGCGCCACAAACGATGCTGATGTGCAGAAGGGGACAAAATAATGAGCCGGCCTGTGCTGTGTGTGTCAACCGAAACCCTG
>NC_064875.1:67613467-67670967 GCF_943734745.1 Anopheles darlingi
CCTGTTCTGTCCTGTTCCGTCGCTCCTTGACCAACTCTATTGTGTCGTTGACCGTGGCAGTGCCCGGCGTCTCGTAATGGGAAAATGATAAAACTGACTGACGAATCTCGCAGGAGACGCGTAGAGAGATGGCAGATCATCCTCTCGAGTTCGAGGTGTGTGTGTGTGTGGCGATGTCGGGATTTGCGAACGCCGAGAATCGCTTGCAATCGAAGGGGGTTGAAAGGCGCAGAATAGCAGAACGGAAAAAAAGAAAGAAGGAACAGCAAAAAATCCGGCGATCCACGCGCCACGTCATATCGTGCTGAATTATATGATGGATTTATTATGTATTACATGTTGGCCAAGGATATCAAAATATCATTAGCCCAACGCAATCGGAGCGCCCGGTGGACGATGGACGTACGCCACGCGCACAGGCGGTCCGTGTGTCCGGTTGGCCGGTCGATGGTCGCTCGAAGCCTCGAAATTGATGATAAATTGTCGAGCTTTCCGGGGACCGCCGGGGATGCCTTTCGCTGCTTCTCTTTCTCGTCTGACTTTTTTACTTTGAAAGATTCATATTCATCTGTGTAATGAAGCAATCATTCGATGCTCATCCCACTATTGGTATTAGTATCGGGAGAATACAATTGTTAAGGATTACTGCGCATTGATACGATCGATTAATCAACAGTCAACCCCTCGTGCTCGCTCCAAAAACCATTCTTAAATCTCAAATCCCAAAAACGCTTCGACGAGCATGTCAAAAACGGTTCCAGATTAAACGTCAATCCATTTGTGACAACCGCATCATGCCAACACATGCCACAGATGATCCATTCCTGGATCTTCCGTTCGGGATGCTATCTGTTCTCAATCTTAAAGACAACATTGACTCGACTGGCGCCGCAACAGCTGCCAGTGACACGGGAACAGCAATTTTTGGCATCCGAAACATAGACACACAGAGAAGCCGGGGACAGCAGCATCAACAACAATTACACAAATTGCTCCAGCCCGAGCTGCTTTCACGAGAAACGGCTCCAATGTTCTGCGGCAAGATGATACATTATGTTGTCCCTTAATGTTGCGCCGTGCGCATAATATTCCACGCCGCGGGGTCGCCAAATTGGTAGTCCGCGTGGGTCTGTGGCCTACACACAGCGTCAACTCTTCGCCGTGCAAACCCAAGTTTCTGGTGGTGGCGGTTAATCCTCCGTTTTCTCTGCTTGAAAACTCCGCTCGAAAGTCGGTCGCGGCATTCTCTGGACTGCGTTCTCGGAGGGGGTGGGTAACTTATGAACTAGCAAGGATAACGGATCCCTAGCAGCACCAACGGTGCCGTCTTGGGGAAGAGATTGGTTTGGAACTTTTCCGAGTGAAGTTTGTTTCCCGCCTCAAAGACGCGGATTTCGCGGCTCGTGGGCGGTTTGCTGACGAAAAAAATCTGTTCCAAGCCCCGGTGGGTTTCCCTGGGATGGGCACAAAACGACCGCAAACGTCGGACCGTACACTCGCCCGTGCCCTGGCGCATGGCGCCTGCCGAGAGCGAATGAAAGAACAGAAAAGATGATTTAATGAATTTGGTGATGAATTTTTCTAATTTGAAATATGCTAATTTCGATGGCGCAGCAACCTCCCCTCCTCCCATCCTTTCTTACCACCACTACCACTCCGTCCCTCTCACACTGCGGTGGGTTCGGATTTGTCGTTCGAGATTTTCTTTCTCTTAACCGTAATTTCTGTCCCAAGCTGGCGACCAACCTCCGGGGCGGTGCGCGCGGTCCTATCCCTTGAAGATGTGCTGCGGGGGGTTGAGCTGCAGAAGGTGAAGAAGGTGTGGGGGCGGGGTACGGAAAACTGGATGCTGTCCCTTTTTTCGAGTTTAAGTGAAATGGTAACGAGCTGTTTTTGAGGTGAGTGTTGATTTCTGGCTAAGAAAAAGGGGGCGCCTTTACGCCTGTATGTCTATCAAATGTTGCTGTAATGTTGTTTAAAGTTAGATTGGGAGAGTTTCGTTGGGAGAGCGACCGTAGGGTGTGTAGGTACGTTAATGGTGCTTTAAGTGGTTTTTCATGAAGTCAGTTAAAGCACGTGCGGAACGTGCTAGAGGCAGCGAAGGAAAGAATGTGCAAACTGTCTGAGGTGTTTAATACTCGCGCAAATGGGTCCGTGTGGTGTGTTCAAGGTTATCGCGGGGAGTTTCCTTTTTATGAATTTAAACCAACACATACCTTGGCGAAAATCCTCCTTCAGCTAAAGGTGTTGGGACTTGGTTTTCTTCTTGTTTTTTTTTTGTGGCATTAATTTCGTTTTCATCTGATGAGAAAACTTCCACAAAACAATCAAACCGTTGGAACAAACGATAACAAATGGCACTCCGCTGAAGAGGTGCACAACACTTAAGTGCAGAATCATCATGGACACGCTTTACACATGTTACGAAATCCTAAATGACCGAACGGTCGGACCGGTCGGACCATCGATAACCATTCCTCGGAAGACCGCAAATGGAAAAAGGGGGATCGAAATCACATTTGACAAAGTGAAACCGGTAAAAAGCTATTAATTTGCCATGTTTTACATCTTCTCAGGCACAGGTCGTAGCGTGCTGGCGAGGGTGAGCCCAGTCCGGTTCGGTCGGAAGTGTGTCCATTAAAACTATTGTCCAAGTCATCCACAGTGGCCAAAAGGGGCAATGCCAGGGGTTCGTTGGGATGTTGGGACGAGTCGAACTGAGGAGAGCTTTTATCGTTGATTGGTCGCAATGAGGTTGCGGTGAGTGATTTAATGGAATGTGACAGTTGCGTGTGATGATAGCTGGTGGTCATTCTCTGGACTTCTCCGGAGTCGGTCCCGAATGGGAGAGGGTCCTTGGTTTCGGATTCGGTTTTATGGCCCAACGCATGTACCCCTTGTACAGCAGGACATACGGAACTCATCGCATCCCATCGTCGGTGATTTGTGTCGTTTCTCGTCTCGTGACTCGACATGGTTGGGGTGAGCCTCTTGTTGTCGAGTGCCATTGAAAATTAGTCAATTAATTAATTGCTCAAGTGGTGTTAAATCGCTGTCGCTGATTCTTCCTCTCTTAACGCTGCAAAGGGGATTCTATGTTGTGTGTGCGTGTAGTATCGTGAGGTTACGAGGTGCTGACGAGGGTGCCTTTCTCGTAGATTGGTTTCACAACAAATAGTTGTGTCAGTATTATTCCCTTACGAAGGGAAATAAATAACGGAATTTGCATTCACATTTCTCAAGCTTATTTCTCTACTGTAAGGTGCTGAACACATGATGTAACGCCGGCGATAACTTTCGTTCTAAGGTGTACCGCGTAAGGTAAGGTGCTCCAGTCCGTCGCGAGCACGATACACCGGAGTACGTTAGACAAGAAAAATAGTTTTCACCGAAACGAAATGGATTTGCATTTTGAATGGTAAAGAAGGATGCTGTTTCGTGCAGGACGTAGTGTTAGCAAAACTCTTTTCACCATTTGCTCTCGTAGTACCCAAGCAGGAGAGAGTATATTTCCAATTTGCATTGATATTGAGAACCTCCGGTATATTCCGGTGCTTGAGAGCATTCTTTTCGTTCCCTTTGCTGGGCGTAAATAGATGATAACTTTCTAGAAAGAAAATTAACTTTCTGGTTTCTATAACTCTTGTGTAAGGATGGAACTGGAACACCTCTGACAGCATGCTTTGCCTATTAGGTGAGTAATCTAGTTACTGGGCCGCATTTCGCGATCCAGAACAAAGAACATAATGATTGATACGCAGTTTTCTAAAGACAATTAACGGAGTGGTACTGAGGTGATCAAAGCGAAAAATGTCGAACATTTCGGGACTGTTTATTTATGCCTTTGAACTCGTACTTAAGTGGCTAACTCGCTGATTAGATCGGTGGAACGGGGAAGCTCGTTGGTACACTTCTTGGAATACATTTCTTTCCCCTTTTTAAAATTACGAATGATCGATTCGATAACTTTCGTTGTCTTTCGTAGATACAATATTTTTAGCTAGCTTCCCTTTGAAGCCATTTTGGACAACAAGGATCCGCGAGGACCACCGGGAGTATCAGAAAAGCATCATTTAGTGTCACAGCATTGTGTTCTGCGGATTTTGCATAAAACTTGTCCACGTTCACGTTCGTCGGGGCGCTTGGCTTAACCGGAATCCCTCAATGCTCATCTCCCTGGCCCGGCTCTATTGCAATGTTTCACCATTTGCGCTTATGTAAATTGAAAGTTTTTTAATTAAATTTATTTAAGTCTAATTACCCCCGGGGGTAGCATTTACATTTGACCTGCGTTAGTGAACTCCGCGAAGGGGAGGAGGGATGCTCCGTGACGAGGTCGGGTTTTAGAATCCTCCAACCTACCGGGGGGCCTTAAAGATCAATGTCGGACCGGGGGCTGCGCTGCGACTGTGGGGCGCTTTGGGGCGTAATATTTGTTTAATGAACTTCCACCAAGCGTAGTTCTGGTGCCGCTGGTCGTACGCTTGCCAACGCAAAACTCTTTCTTGCTCCGCGCCATCCTGAGGGGTTCTGGGCAGTTTCCGGGGCGTGAGAATTGACGTAGAAGCAGAATCCTGGTCACTAACCGAGATAGTACTGGTGATGGGCTGGTATGGTTGAGACAAACAAATCTTTCTGCGCGGAAAAGCTCTCTCTGGAGAGGGAAGGAGGATCCGACTTTATCGCGTCGAAGGCGTTCAGAACTTTTCAGATTAGTTGCTGCTCCGGTGTCGGGTGCTCTATTTGTCTTCATTTCCCATCTGCCCCCCGGAGGCTCCTCTGTCAGGTTCAGGTTCATCATTTTTACCGAACTCTCGGACCGTCGCTCGCTCGCTCGCTCGCTCGTTGGCTGGTTTTAATTATATTTGGTGTCACAATTTCGGAGAAGTTTAATTAAAATTTCCAAACTGTGACGAAGTACCGTGGCCACCGGCCACCACCATCAGAGAGCCATTCTCGACTGCTGACTGATGTCCTTCCGCCCCCCGGTTTTTCCGTGGGAGGGGAGATGATCCGCGAACCGGGGGCCCGCTCTAGCTGCCGTGGGAAAATGGTTTGTTCGGTTCGGTCGAGTGAGGTGAAATGGATCTGCATAAAATTGTGTCCTGGAAAACGAGGATCCCGGGGTAAAATGTGTCACCTGCAGGGAGACATGGAGATAGAGAGGAAACCTGGTCGCAATGAGTGACCACCATTTTCGGTAGTTCGCAACGCAACGACCCCCAGGTTCCGTTTCTTTTTTCCTCCCACTCCGGCGTGCTCCAAGGGTTGTAGAAGGTCCTTTACAAGGATGTGGAGCGTGGGTACTGCGAAGAGGAGATGGAAATTATCAACCGAGATGTGAAGATTAGATGGTGCTATATGATATCAACGCCATCCAACCGCCCAAAAGGCCGCTCTTCTGATGTGGAAAAACCTCGAGCGAACCAATGCTCGAGGTGCGAACATGCGCCCACACACACACACACACACACACGCTGGTACCCTCTTATCGCTGCGAGGTTTGTTTTACTAATCGAGGAATGTGGCAGGCGTCACACCGCATCCCATCAAACCAGGCACAGGGCACCAGCACCGGCATCAGCAGCAACAGAGCGATAGCATCGCTATGTTGGCGCCATTTGCTCCGAGCACCGAGCTTTGATTCGGTTTCGGAAAAGCTTAAGTCATTTGCATAATAATTAGTTTGTTTTATTTTGGATTTTTGTGTTAATTATGGTAATCTTTGGAGACGCAGTCACCTGATGTTTCATTAAGATGTTTATTTTTTAAGGATCACCACAGGGATCAGCCACACCGCAGGTTGAGATGGTGTTGAGGCGTTTGTGGCAGGAGTGAGGCGGATTCGTTTTTTGGGAAACGGTACACTTGGAGGGAGAAAAGTGGAATGCAGACGAGGGGTGAGTATGAGAAGGGGATGGCATGCGGTTGGTCGTAAAATTACAGCTCAGCAAACAGGCAGGGGCAGAGGCAGGTGAGACGGTACATGTGAAGTTGACACTGTTGCCACGTTGGGGATTTATTTCTTTTCGTTTGCTCCCGTTGTACATCCCGGGCATGAATCTTGTAACAGAAAGCCGCCAGCTGCTGCCAGGTTCACAGTCCCAGTGTTAAATATTGAATAACAAAGAAAGTAATTAATACTGTCGAACGGTTATCTGAAAACTGTATCTCTTGTTTCGGTCGTCGTCGAGGTGTAGAAAAGACCAGAAGGTGTTGAAATATGTTCTCTTTTTCCCCTGCTGATAGCATTGTAGCATATACGGGTGTCTTTATTAGGAAAACCATTAAAGTTATCTCAAGGAAGGGATGTTCTGCAACAACAGAAGCCAATTATACAGACATTTACATATGATAAACTTGCGTATTAATAAGCCAAACAAACGACAGGTGAAGTAATCTAAGAACAATAGTGCTTACATTGTTTTCTTTCAACGTCTTTTACGGCGATTAAATACCGCTTTAGTTCGAATTGTGATAGCTCAGTTAGTAAATATTTGCGATATTCTTTAAATAGCTTATCGTGCAATGCACAATTTGAAACATTTGCTCAATGTCCAAACTGTGGGAATTTTTGTTACCTCTTTCATCAGTTTGCCATTATTTATTTTCTAGTCTAGTTATTTATTAATATTTAAGACTTTTTAACGATAATTTTTCTCTATACAATAGTTTCTAAAGCGATTTTTCAACAATTGAACACACTTTCATATTATGTAATAACAACTTCCAACAACTTCAATAACATCTGGAAACACTTATCTGAAAAAAACCGCGGTTCGTCCTGCCGTTGAACTTTAATCGTTCTTTCCACCATCCAAGAAAAAAAAGGTCCTTCAAGATCCACCTGGATCCTTGAACTTCCCGCAAATGTTCCCGACAAAGACCAGACCAGACCCTTTACGAGGAACGAAAAACTTGCGCCACTCGCCCGGGATATCATTATCATTTTAATTACGACCTGTTAAGATTGTAATAAATTATGGAATTAAAACAGGATGCCCGGAAACCATCCCCGGGCACACCACAGTCGGTCGGTCGGTCGGACACGAAGGTTCTGGAGGGTGGAGGGACAACCGTTTTTTACCTTCCAAACGGTGCACAGGCGCGCTCTTCGTTATCATTCGTTTCGGTCACGGATTCGAGAGGGCGAAATGCATGCTGCTGCTGCTGCTGTTGCACATTGCACGGTGATGCATCCAGTCACTACTGCGCATGAAAAGAAAGAGAGAGAGAGCGAGAGATGGACGCGCTGCGTTGAAGAAGAGGAAAGAAATCATCACCGCGAAAACGGCGATCGGTTCTCCCCCGCCCCCGATAAAGCATAGTAGTGGAGTAAAAGAGTGAACCGGTGTGATCCACCGGAATGTAAAAGGATGTTGCACTCATCCGGTCCGCGCCCAGTTGGCCCATAACTCACCACCGAGAGACCGGCTGGATGTGGTGGAAACCGGAAACATGCGCTGCGCGCGATCCAAGGTAAACATGTCGTCGGTGGCCACCGGTGGGCACACCGCTGATTGCTCCGTGTCGCCGTCACCGTCACCGTCGTCACCGTCATCGTCGTCGTCAGCGATGAAAAGGCAAAAACAAGCATCAACCACGCCTTCAACGCTCTTCGGAACGCCTACAACTCGCGTGCGCACCATGCGTCCTCCATTATTGGTCGGTGGCTGGTTCGCTGGTCACCGCTGGTTGCCAGAGCGAGTCCGCGGGCGCGCGCGCGCTCTCTTCACCACGGATAGCAGAAAGAGATAGCGACCGAGATAGCTCGAGATGATGATGACGGTGATGACGGTGATGATGATGCTACCTCGTTTTGTTACCGATCCACCGGAGGTAGAGCAGCCGGAGCTGGAGCTGGAGCCGGAGGAGTAAGTCAACAACAAAATCAAACAAAAAAAAGAAGTAAAAGAAGCAGGAATTGCGTCTGCTGGCACTTCTTCTGGCCAAAGGATGCCCTGCCAAAGGATTGACGATAACAAAGACGATAAGACTGGGTATAGAGTGGGGGGGAGCTAGAGCCCCTTGGCAAGGGGTGAGTGTCTTCGCGAAAAACAAACTATTCCAGCGGCATTAACTCACTCACTCACACACACACACACGGGGAAGGAAAGTTTATAATTCTTATCTTCATCCCTCCTCTCGATCCTTTTCATTTCCCTTCCCTCCCCACCCCGGGGTGAGAGGGTGAAGGGCGTGGGAAACGGCATATGATCTCACCCCTGTTGGCCACGAACCAGCGTGAGTTTAGAGCATTTTCTGCCCCTTCCCCTTGGTCCGCTAGAACCGATCTGATTCGGTCCAGCACCAGCAGCACCAGCGACGACGGATTTTCTTCGCTTCTTTCCTGGTTTGCTGGTGTGGGGCTTTTGTGCATACAACTTTGTGCCAACGCTCCGAACGGAATGCTAGTGCAGGACATTGCATTATTCATGTTCCGTGTGTTTGTGGCCGAGATACGCGCTCTCGGCTGCTCGCTATTGATTCCTCGAGGTCCTGGGTACCGCCAGTCGGTCCACCTGGTGCCAGATGACAGACGACTGCCGGAACGTCTTTATGCGTTCTGCTGTACCGGAATGAATCAAAATTGTTTAAACGAGAGGCCTTCTCGTTGGCAGCAGTCCAAGGGCACCAGGTATTGGGACAAAGATCGCTGAGGAACATCATGAATCACAGAATGAACTATGCTGTTGATAAACATGTTGGAAAACATTATTTATCCAATTTTTTTTTTCATAATTACTGGATAGAACATCTTTGCAATCAAACACTGCAGATAGCGTTCTATGCGTTTAAAAGTGTTGCTCTTTCTTGTGATCAAGTTCTTGTGAACAGTAGAATGAAAGACACTCTGGATTTCCCCCATTAAAAAAAAGACGAGCCACGGTAAAGGAAAATCGCAAAGAACTTTTCCGCGACAAATTAACTCATGCTGCCGGCCGGTGTTTAGCCACCGGAGCGGCGCTGCAGATTGCCCATCATAATCCATCCCCGGGCCAACGAAAAGAGCAATTATAAGCCCGCAAACCGCAGAGCAGAACTTGCCGGTCGAAAGCGAGATTTTCGTGCCGATAGACGCGCGACCACTTTCGTGGCGTTTCTTTTACTGTCAAACGCCGCGGGGTCCAGAGCCAGCCCGGGCCGGGGCCTGCTTAAGAACAAATCGACATAAAATACCTCAGGCCAGGCGTGTAGCTAGAGCGTTAATCATTAAACACCCGGTCCGCCCCCCCACCACCGGCCACTTGCGCTGCGCGAGTAAATAGTGACTAAACCCTTTTTAAACACGACACTTTACGATCGTCGCGCCGTCGTCGTCGTCGTCGTCGTGCTAAGCGCAGTGCGCAGAAACAACACCATCATCCACCGTCGGATTACAGTCTCCATAAAACAGTCCCCTTCCACCAGCACTGTACATCGCGATTAATCCTCCAGTGAGGCCTCCAAGTACCCGCACAGTGGTCCAAGTGCGGTAAAAATCTAACATTTTTATGGCCTTTCGCCCCGGCCGGTACCTGGTTTCGGCGCGATGGTTCCATTCTTTCGACTTTATAGTTTGTTAATTACATAATTTATGCCACGCACACGCACGCACGCACGCACGCGGGCTTACACGCCGACGCTCTTGTTCACTGTTTCGGCTCGCTGGCTGGCTGGCTCTTGGTTGATGTTCCCGGGAGTTACCTTTTTTATTTTTTGGGGGCTTAAACGTAGCCCCCTGGATATTAATATTTGGATTAGAGTACAGAGTGCTTTCCGGACCGAACCGGACCGAAGTTGGACAAACATTTCTGGAACCTCAAGCAACTTCTGGACTGGTGGCAGTAGAGGCCGGCCAGGGCAGGGGGAGAGCTGGTAAATTATGAAATTTCCCAATTTTTAATGTTCCGTAAAACAACGAACAACGAACGCCCGCCGCGGCGCTCTACACGTTTTGGGTGCGCTAATTCCGCGGTTTAAGGTCGTGGTCTTAAGTAGCTAATATCCCTTCCATCATCTTGCGCTCCCGAGACAAGATGGGAGGAGGAGGACGCAAATAAAGTCAGAAAATTATGAGCATAAGCCTTGTAGCAGGAAATTAGGTTACAAGTGCGTTTGAGCGTTCGTTTCGTTTCGTTCCGTTCCTTTTTTTTGGTTGGATGGCAATCCGGGCTCGAGCCGGAGATGTTCCTTGTTTGGAACATCATCCGTTGGTGTTTTTCAATGGAAAGCTCCACCTTTTTTCCTCTCTTGGTCATGCCTCTCTCTGATGTAGTTCTCGGCTCTATGGTGCTATCTGGAGTGCAGTACGGGCATGCTCATATGCTGCGTTCACATTCGCTTCCCAGGGCGCAACAGGTACTCCGCCTTCTGACCAGCGAACGGTCGCGGTCACGGCGGCTCGTGTGATTTGCCACCGATGTTGCATATGCGCCGTGAAGGATAGTTTTCCCCTTCGACAGCCAGCATCCGAGAGACCTCCTCTTGGAGCGCAACGGTGGATCCCAATTCGAGTTCACAGAGGTCAGAGGCGGCCTCCCCCCAGTTATCGATTAGTAGCTTCAGCTAGCGATGGAAATGCTGCTTAGAAGTGACACAGATTTTATGCAGCCCAAAGCAAGGCGAAGGAATTTGGTAATGTCTGATCGGTTGTCTGATTATGATTTGCGTAAATTATTGCCCAACATTCGGACTGGACTGTGTCCAGTGGACAACATAGAGCATTATAGATTTCCCTCTCGGTAGGGGAAGTACTAGGAACTATCGGCCCGGGAATGTTGAAGGTCCCCGGGCTTGCGCAGTACCCGTCGTGCTGTCAGTGAACGGGATGGAGCTAGTTTGGTTGGATCGAGTCGAGAGTGAAAAGGATGCTCACCGTTCGCATTGTCTATTGGGTGAACGATGTCCTGTCCACTACTCTGTTCTGCTCTGACGCTGACTCTTTCCATTGGTAACTGTTCTATTCTTCGATAAAAAAAAAATCAAGATGTTATCCGATAAACTATCGTCGAAGTATAATCTTTGGGTGTTGGAGTGTTATCTAATATAGAATCAAATTCCCCCAAAAACGGAAAATGAAGGATGACAATGAGTGATGAAAACCGAAAACAAACCTCAAAAACTGTTGCCAGTTGGGGGGTCCCAAACAATAGAACCTAGAACCACCAACCAAACACACATGACCGGTGGGGCTGCCGGCTAATGAATTCTGGCACCATCGACACAGGAACTGAAAGAAATGGTTGACCGGAGCCCAATAGTGCTGCCTTTTGTTCCGGCAAGTGAGCCACCGACAAGCACCGAGAGCATAATCATGTGCTAATCGAATGCGGAAGGATGGAGCCCCCCACCTAGCGATTCTCCAACGAAAAAAAAGAAAACAAAACAAAACGCTTCATAACGAGCGCACCCGTGGGGAAGGGACATCATGGGATACATACCGAGGCGCCTCGGGGGCACCTGGAATGGCCTAGGACCCAAGGTGTTGGACGGGTTGAATCGGAACCGGTGGCCGCCATCACCGGATCGGCAGCAGGCAGGTTTTCGGCCGTCGAAATATCTCGCGCTGACCGTTTCCATTATTTTAATGTCCGGGCTTCATTAAGGTACGGGACGGGGCGCGATCCCCGATGGTGCTTATCGAAGAGGAGGAAAAGAAGGGGGTGGTGGTGGTCCGGGTTTCCGGGACACACACACACATACGACGATGGCAAGGTGACTATTTAATTAGAGAAATTATAAGTCGAATCCGGTGAAGGGTTCTCGCTCGCTCGCTCGCTGGCTTCTAAGCTTCTAATGTAATCCGTTGCGTCCGGGGCCTATGCCGGGGTTGGTGGGGAAGCTGAAGGGCTCTACGGTGCTTATCGAGCGAACCCGTTGGCATCTGAATAGTTTTGCTCCAGATCATTTAATCCCAAATTAATGCCGCGATCTGGGCAACCGCCCAGTACGGAGGCAACACATTAACACATTCACACTGCGGGCTGAGGGCTCGACGAACGGTATTCGGTGCTGTGCTGTGCTGCGCCATGATCGCACCATGCCCATGGCCTATGCTTCAGCAAACACTCCGGCTTGGGCTTAAGCAATTTGTTTCGCTGCAACATTGTATCACGCGTTGCAGGCAACCTGACGCTGTATTAATGAGCTTTTAATGGAGGCGTACGGAGCACGATGATCATTACCAGTGATTGCAGCGCCCACCCAAAGGGAGGGGGTGGGCTACTCGATGCGATAAGGGAAAACTCTGCATCTCGGTTTAGTCAAGCTTTTTCTCTGATAGCAGTAGACGAAGGGATTGTCTTCTACTACAACACTTGCATCAATTTTCACAAGGCAAACACACACACATAGAGAGAGAGAGACGATGAAAACGGGTACTTCAAGGTGGTCCGGGTCCTTGATGAACGCCATCAGTCACGGTCAATCTCGGTGCAAGTCCGTGTAACATGCAAAACTGCAATCAAACGTCACACGCCAAAGGTGCGAGAACGTCGTCGCCTGCAATTAAGTGCAGCAGTGTGACGTTCGTTCGTTTGCATTTTCATTGTGCCGGATTGAAGGAATGGTCCGTCCGTCCGTCCAGTATCGACGTCCGGACGTGCGACGGATGTGATCATCATCGGGTTCGAGGTCTTGTGGCTAGTGGACGTCGAGAATTCATAGAACTTAGCAGCACCTTTCCAAATTTGTTGTTCTGTCTATCTCTCTCTCTCTGTTGACTCTTTTTGTAAGAGTTAGTGATGATTGAATGGACTATTAGGTGAAGAGCATAAGAAACCATTTTTTGCTTCAAAGCAAAATACTTTATCATACTTTTTTTTGAACAATTAATTTGCCTCTCGCTATAAACGGTTGTTACTTCAACGTACCACCTACCAAGGCCCCTTATGATCCGCCTCGTTCGTCGCGGCACCAAACATCGTTTATGCATTCCTCTCACATAATTCGTTAATGTTATTCGCTCACAATGATGGCCCCTTCCTCTATCGCAAGACAAATCCGCGAAGATCATTCTTCAAAAAACAAACGGGGCCACGGGAGCTCCCGAATCACTCTCGGACTCTCTGGCCGCCGTACCCAGTAGCTACGGTGCCCCCCGAAATGATGTATTTAGGATCCCATTAAAATGGGGAATTTATTTGACGCCGATCCTCCTGGGCCCCGGGGGCCTAGAGCATGAGAAACGAAACGAACGAACCGAAACTCAAGTAGCAGCGCTAATCGTGCTCTAAACTAATGCTTCTCGTACGCAGCGTCGTAAAAAGAGTAGCGGGTGTTTGTACTAAATGCAAACATCATCCGTAAAGGTATCCGAACCGCTCCCGTCACCGCAGAACCAGAACGACGCGTGATCGTTTGCTGATCGTTGGCGAAAAAGCAAAGCCAAGCGAGAAAAAAAAACGCCAATAAAATAGCGAACCTGACCTGACACCAGCGTCAGCGTGGTTGACACGCAAAAGTATTCCCGGGCATTAATGTGGGAATGTGCGTGAGGCTGTTGGGATCGCTTGGCCGGCGAAAGCCTGGGAACGCAAAAAACAAAAACGCAAAGTTCGTGATTGGAATGGATGGGGTCCTAACAACACCACCACCAGGGTGGAGCATGGTGGATAGTGGTTTTCATGTTTGAGCGACCCCCACCCCGGAGAATCTTCGCAGAGGAGTTCATTTGTACGTTTGGTTCGCTCTAAACGAAGCTTTTCATTTACAAGAAGCTCACCGTTCCGTCATCACTGCATCGCTGCACACGACGCATCTGAACGCACACACATACGCACGCGTGTGCCCGTAGCCATCCAATCCGTCATCGTAATTGCTTGCATCTGTTTAGTTGCGCGCGCGGTTTGCGATTTGTTAACGGGTCTGTTGGGTTGATTGCAAAACCTGCGCTTATCTGACTGCATACTAGCAGCGAGCATACGGGACAACACCAATGTTGTTGTTGCTGTTGTAGGCTATGCGCACTATTATTCCCGGAACTCATCAGTGGCGCCACCGCAGCATAACAATTCGCACCGGAGCCCTCAATCCGTCAATCGCCGGGCCCGAGGGGAAGGGGGGGAAGGTTAACTCGCAAACGCATGCATAAACGCATCTTTCGCACCTTCCATCCGGCACCACGACGCATAACGCACGCAAACGCGGCCAGTCGGTGGTGATGCGTTCGAGTTTTTCGTTGCTTGCTGTTGGTGGAAACAGCTGAAAACATGTGTTCCGAAGATGTTTGAACACTGAATTAACACACTACCGCACACTTTTGCGCCCTTCATCGGGGGCTGTTCCGCGCGGATAATGAGCCACAGTCAGTGCGCGTCCGGCAGATCCGGCCGGCAAACCATGACGCCACCGGACGCCCGGTGCTTCGAGTGCATTATCCATATCGGAGAAAGTTGGCGAGCCCGCCTCGCCAGTTCCTTGTCACTGATAAGGGGTGCAGCAATCTCCGGTCCGTCCCTCTTTGGTTTTTTTTTGCTGCAAATGCTTGCAGATTGTGCGTAGAGCTGCGTTCGATCGATGATGAAGACGATGTTGGTGGTAAATTATGGAAACATCGTCGACTGATAAACAAAGAAACAGAGTATGGGAGGTGGAGATGAGGTGAGAGAAAGGGGAAGCGACGCTTGCTCGTATGCTTGTCCGTAATTGCAAATAATGATGATAGCAAATGTTTAGCATTAAATTTGCGCGCAGCATTGCTTACATCGCGTCGAACAAATTGCGCACGATGCTGCCAGTTCTTTTTGGTGGGCTAGGGTGTGGGAGAAGATGCAGAGAAAGGATGAGCATGTGTCAGTCATGTGCTCGTTATGCTTAAAATGCATCCGTAATGTGCATCGCACTGTGTGTGCGTTTTTTCATCTCGCCGCAGTCTTTCGTATTGAGCAAATTGAAGTCTTTTGATGAAACATACACGAACGTAGCGGTATGGGCGCCATGATGGGAATGGTAGAGATGCATCGATGCCTTGGTATTCGGAATATCTTCATAAACATTTCACGCATGCAAATGGACCTAAATTGGTGTGGCAATTAGCATTGGGACATGGCAGACTAGATTGAAAGATCATATGAAGGAATTACATAAAGGAATAGGTAGTTTTAAAAACAAATCCACCCCAAGGTGAAACATCTGGGAGTAATATTAGTTGCAAAGATTCGATGTTCAGAAAGATAATGTCAACGTTATGATATTGAAAAAGGGAGTGGAGTTCTTGCAGATTTATAAAAGACTTATCCTTGACTAGATCTTAAAAACTCCAAAAACAGACAAAGGGCTGGATAAAGTTGTATACAAGAAAATGAGGGAAACATACTTTTCTGGCGAGTGTGGCAAAGAGTTCACGGCGCAATCTTTCAAACAAAAATTCGTTCTTCAAATGTTACGGTAAGAGGTCGAACTCATCATCATAAAAACATATCTCAATTGAACAAAAATTGAAACCATTTTATGGCAAAAGTACGTGCTAAGTGGACGACACAAATGCAGCTCTTCTACCATCAAATGCACCATCCAACGCATCAAGCTTGTACTGTCTGCATTGTGACCGAATAACGAAAAAGTCACGACGATAATGCACTTGGCACGGAGCATAAAGAGCGAAACGCACGCCAGCAAGCGGCACACAATGGATGTAACGGTGCATTTCAGTGCGACAATGTGTGTGTGCGCGCGCACGGTGCAACGTGTGCATCGTTGGACCTATGCTGGTACGCACTTAGCATGCAAGTATGTTGCACCAATTTGCGACGAGCAACGCAAAAGCGAAAATGCCTTATGACGGGTTGGTGACTTATGATCGATGATCGGCCGCACCAGTGCACTCCAACTGCACATTACAGTGGTACGTGTGCGCTCGTTTTCGGGAACGATGGTGGCCGATTCTTTAAAGACGGCCAGTAACCTAGATGTTGGAACTCTGGAGTGGCACAATCTCTTGAGGACGTGAGGCTCGCGATGAAGGAATGTGCGAGTAAAGCCCACGACCAGCACGGTACAGCGCATTAACTCAGTTTTAATGTTACGAGTTACGCTTGATTTACTACCGGGTACAAGGCGAGTTGAGCGAGTGAGTTGATTAAGTCAACATGACGAACCTTTGACGAATGTTTTATTCAATCCAGACCTGCGCCCGGTTGCTGGAATGCTAGTAATTTGGGGAATTTTTCCGCTTCGAACGTTCGATGTGGGCTCGTTAGCAGTCCGGAATTTCTGCTCGGTGACTGGCAGTACATTGGTATTATCAGCATAATAGTGACATAAAACTTGGACTTGCTAAATGTTGGCACAGGTTTAGCACATTATTCGATGCAAAAAAGCGTAACATTCCCTTTTTCCGTATTTCCATTTAAAATTTACTGAATTTGACTACGATCCACGTTTGCTGAGGTGTTTCTATTCGGTTCCGAATGCCCAAAATGGTATTGAGGCTTATCGGGGCGCTTCCATTCTGTATGTTCATGACCATGCCCCGGAAATGAAGACTACATTCCACCGACCACTGATTGCCGGTTGCGTGCGGTGACGACAAACTAACACCACAACCGCCACCAGACGGTGGCTTCTATCGGAAATAAAACGAGAAATCCTTACAGCATATTTCGGTTTTTTTTTGTTACTGATTTATGTCATTCGGGCCCTTTCGTGAGTTGTGTTCGGTGCTGTTCGCGCCCGCGATGTAATCCTTTGCTGGCGCTTTGCCCCCCCTCCCCGCGCTCGGCAGTGGATTAATTAGGCATGTAAATTAGGAACCAAGCTCCCTAAATCAAGATCAACTTTATCAACTCACAAATTCACACCCTGATAACATCGAACCCACTGCTGGTAGCATTCTTTTTTTTACACTCATTCCTCCGTTTTTTCCAATTTCGATGGAATGTTTGTTTCCGTTGGCGGAGGAAATGAATCAAAAAGGGGGAAGAAATGTTGTTGTGTCGCCTTTTGGGGCTACCATTAGTCAATCAGCGAGTGAAGTGATTTAAGGTCAGCAAAAGGGCATCTGACGACGCGCTCTGCCCGTTCAGTCGTCCATCTTTTTGCACCTTGGCCATGGCTTTAATTAAATGTACAGTCAGTTTCATTCTGAGCCTGGGTGAATCCTTCCTAACCGCTCATCATTGCTCATCGCGGAGGATTGCATTGCTTCTGGGCTTGATCCCGAACGCAAAACAAACCAATCCTCGTTTGCTTTTGCCTTCCCGCGGTACGGTTACGGTACGGTGCGAAACAATACGAGCCAGGACAACGTTCGAGCCCCGAGTACCGAGCGAAATCATAATAATGATCGTAATTTTATTCCGTCCTGAATTATTAAAATATTCTATTTACCTTCCCCCGGAACGGTTCCGAAACGCGTTGCACAAAGCAACCACACGGAATGGTACGGTTTTCCCCCTTATGCTCGGGACACTTAAGACACAGTGTTAGAGGTTTGCCAGTTTCCCGCGGAACATGGGTCACGGTTTAAAGCAGCACGGTGCTGCCTGCCTGCCTGCAAAGTACGGCAAAGTGTGATGATGAGATTTTAATAAAGAGAATCATTGCCTTCTTGAGGTACAAGATGAGAATCTAAGGATTATTAAGATGGTTGGGGAAGGAAGTAACCTTCAGCTAGATGACAATGTTGCCAATGTCAAGGTTAGTTTCGTGAAGATTGGCGATGAAGTTCCTAATGGTAAAGTCGCATAACCTGTCTTGAGGCACATTTAACATCTTAAAAAACGATTTTTGTACAAATGACAAATGGTTTTCGTTTGACTCATCTTTTCTACCCAACCAACCAAGATCTATTATTATTATTAAGATCTTAAAGTTAGGAAAAAGTAAAGGAAGCAAATGAACTGTTAATAAACTTAAAATAATCAAAAATTGTTAACAAGCAATAGGAATGCTCGATTCGAAAACACCAAATATTAATTTGATCATAACTAAATTTATAAAAGTATCAAACTCGCTATCACATGACCTACAAAATGGAACTGGCTGAAATTAAATGATGAAATGAAATGCCATCTCTATACAAATAAACAATTAATGGTACATTCTGTTTGATTTTATGTAATATTTATACAATCATTACATGCTCTCCAACGAGTGTATAATATTTTCGTGATTTTGTAATTCCTGTTCTTCGAATCAAATATTCCATAATTTGCTGCCTGGGCAAGTCTTGTTCCTCGCGTGAGTTACTGTTTAAGACTACACACTGCAAAGGCTATTCGTACGTCCAAACGACGAGAATGATGTAGATGGGATTGCAATGCATAAGAATTTCCAAAAAGCGTCAAGTTGTGTCTGTGAAGTTATGCGTTGGCCTGTTTACCAACCATAACTTACACCCTTCCCCTTCTTACAGTCCGGCCAGACAGTTCGTTTTGTGTCTGAAATGAAATTAAAAAAAAAAAAAACTTCACGAGTCTAATGCTCATATTTTTACTCTCCGTGCCTTATTCCGTTTGTTTTGGGTCGAAGCGAGGAAAAAAATAATTTTTAAATTATGATAAATTTATGCAACGTTGTTATAAACATATACATGTATTGGATGATGGACATTCACTCTCCCCCTCGCTCGCTCCCAGGGAGGACGGCTCCGTTAGCTGGTGGGGTCACTCCTGCATAAGATGTACTTGACTGTCGCTTACTTTTGTTCCGTTTCCGCGGATTTCAACATGTTGTTTTAGTAATGCATTACCTTTTTCCACTCCCGGATGTCCTGGGTCAGGCTCCGGTGACGTTGACGATGCTGCAATTAGGAATTATGTCACTACCTCGCTGGTGGTAGAAGCTTCGTTAAAAGTAGCAAAAAAAAAACACATAATGCAGACGAACACGGGAGACGAGTTGGTGTCCTTGTGTATGACTCGCTCAGTCCTTGAGATGCTCCACCCCTCCACTATGATGATCCTTTGAAATGGATTTGGATTACGTTTTTTTTCCCTTTGCTCCATCTTTTACTCTCTCTTCACTTCGATGCTTTGATTTTGAAGCTGTCGCGTCTCGTATGTCTCGCGCGGATCTCGAGGATGGCGGCACACATTTGCATAATGATTTTTCCGCTCATCTGAATCCATACGCTAGCATCACTCCATTGGTGGCCAACACGGGGGCCATCAGACCACTCGACAGTAAGCAGCAGCAGCAGCACCAACGGCAATCGTTTTCGACATGATCGTCACCAGTCAAGCGAAAGTCAGACCAGCGCCTGCCAACTACCGATGCGCTCCAGTTCCGGTTCCGATGGCCATCGATATAAGTGGTGTCCTGGGGGAGAAAGCTGGAGGTTGGGATGGAATGGGGCAGGATCCATCCGGATATGATTTATGATCCAAAACTAACTTCAACTGACCGTTAACAAGCTCGGGCTTCTATTTTCTTAAGTGAAACCCCCGGGCCAAAACATCAACACAACATTATCACATCATCATCATCATCATCATCATCATCATCATCGTCCTCCAGCCTTCCTCCACCTCCTCGGAATCATCATCGTCGTCGTTGTGGTAGCGGCATGTGGACACAAATAAATCCGGGAGCATTTGTTGTTTCTGTCGGCAGGGTCCGGACGACGTGTGCGTCTTCCGGCACCGGACCATCCGGGCATCCCATCTTTGGCGCGGCCTCGACCTCGCCTCAACCGGCACGTGGATCCTTCCCGGAAAAAACCACTTCAACCGAATGAGTTGAAAGCGCGGATACGCCTTTCCTCTTCGCTCGGTTTTGCGGGCCAGAGCCACCGGGGTTCATCCTGGGTTCGTCCTTTCCTCGCGAACCACCCTCACTCGGGCCTCTACTTCTCTTTCTCCTCCTCCTCCTCCTGCTACTGCTGCTGGTGGCGTTGTGTCCTAACAAAGAAAAATAAATATCTTCTCACTGTTGAATAATTCATGAAATTTTATTGCATAGAAGCTGTTTCTGTGTATTTTTTTTGCGTCAGTCTCTCTCTGTCTCTCTCTCTCTCTCTCTCTCTCTCTCTCTCTCTCTCTCTCTCTCTCTCTCTCCTCCAATCCACCCACACACCGGGGCCAAGCCCTTCGCCGAAGGACATTGCGCTGGCTTGGGGGTGTTTCGTGGAAACCATTTTTTTCCCTCTTGCTGTTTGTTTTCTGGTTTTCCACGCTCCGGAGTAGCCTGGCACCTCATCTTGCCAGCGGACAGAAAGTCCTTTCATCCTTTGGCTTCCTCCGTTTTTCCACCGCCACCGCGATCGACCACTCAGGACCGCGAGGAAAGTTCTTTCATTTGCTGGCCCTTTCCATAGTCCAATGGTTCCACCTGTCACGACGACGAGATGAAAGTGCGAACGAGGAGTACTGCTGCTGCTGGTGCCCGGTCCTTGTCTCGACCGAAGGAAGGGTCGCTGGCAAAAGGAACTGATATCGGAATGACATCTCATCCTGCTGCCCGGTGATGATACCGGCATGTCGCACCGGCTCCGGCCAGCGGATTACACGTCCATACCATTACGTTAATGATCATCCGGGAATGTGTCCGATAATGTGCAACCCTCCTCCCCACCCGAGGAGGTGGTTCGAGGGAAAGGACCTCTGCAGCCGACTGGTGGTTGCAGCACTCCAGCCAAGCCATTAGGCGATGACGCGATGAGGAAGGAACTGAGTTGCCGCAACACACGAAGCCGAGCCGTGGTGCGATGCGTTTTATCTTCCGGAAGTCCTTGTTCGGCTGAAAGATTGTGATAATTAATTCCGGCTTTCGGTTGCGTGGAGTGGAGTGCTGCGGTTAATGACGTTTGTTCTTGATTTCATTTCGCGTCTGTCTGCTGCTGCTGCTGCTACAGAAGTCTTGAGGGTGCTCCTTGGCCCGTTTCACATTCTTCACTTTGCGCCCACTCTCCAGTTAACATCCCACGGTAATGGGAGCCTCGGTGATAACAGGATATTCCGTGATTAAGGGGCCCCTCTTCCCTCCAGCTGCAGCTCGTTGAAGTTAGGTAAAAGGCGAAAGCCCTCACCAAGAACCAAGAATTAACATAACACTTGCACTCGGTTGGTACTCGGTAAACAGAACACACCTCGGTCGCACACACCCACGGGTCGGTTTTGTGTTCTTGAAGCTTGATGATGCTTACGCACGCAACATCATAACGCTTATATGATGGAGAGAAAGAGAGCGCGCCCAGAGAGATCGTGCTATTTTTCAAGTTTTTCTTAATAAACGCGTCCCGGTGGCGGGGGTTGGGGTGGCGCTTAATTGGCCGCTTGAATAATGCCTCATTTTTATCTTCATAAAATATCGGATGTCATACATCAGTGGCGGGCGTCCTTCGTTTTTGCTTCGTTGCGGCTCGCGCACTCATACACACACACACACACACACAGAGTTGCAGATGTTCGCGACCAGAAGCACCTGGATTGGGTTGGGAGATGGGCTGGTAGTCAAATCATTCACAACTTAATGCAAATAGAAGTAGTATTGAGTTTCTTTTGATGTGTCGAGATTACGCTCGAGAAGCTGATAAGAGGCCGTTTGGTGTTGATTGCGTTTATGCTATTTGAAACGTGATCTGCACGTGATAAACCGGGGGCTTTAAGTATCTCTTCTTGGTGAAAAGGGGAGGGGGAAAATTATGATTTGTATCGTGAGGTCTGACATTGGCTTTCTCAGTTTTTCTTGTTAAATTATTTTTGCATTAATTGATTGTCCACCATAACTATGTTGCAGATACAATAGGATTCATCGGTTGAATTTAAACTAATCTCTTTCATATTTAATCCACTCGGTACTTTAGCCTCTTCTTTATCAATTAAAAAGCTTTTCTTAAATTTCTTGATTTCGATTCTTATCCCTCTGCCTGTTTGCTAGAGCATAAGTCAACAAGGGTCTGGCTGGCCGGGGAAGTGTCCTCGCACCAGCAACCATCCCTGCCATTCTTACACACACACACACACACACACAAACAAGTGACAAAATAGGATATGTGAGGACGGCTTTATGGGCTGACTGCAGACCACCACAAGAAGATTTACGGTCCTGGCGAGGGTTGTTTGTTTTTATTTACCGATTCTGACCAAGGAACTACATGCTATTGCTGCTGCTGCTGCTGCTGGGCATAGAGTCCTTCAGAGATTCTCTCAGGGCAGAGAGGAAAAGAAGAAAAAAAGAAGCGGGAAATCGAAATAAAATAGTAGCAAAAGTTTCTAGTGGGGCGGTTCTGTGACTCCCTTAGCGGGCAACCACACAATGGTCAATCGACTGGATGGATATTGGTCGCCCGGTGGTTTGCCCGGTCACCGGGGTGGGTTTGCCAATAAATTAGCTGAAAATTTATGCCGTTATCTTTATTGAATTAGAAACTATCAAACCATTGCGCCATGTGTTTTATGGTTGCGAGCGAGAATATAAAAAGCTTTCAGCCAGATTGAGGCGCACAGCAGATCCGTGCTGCTAGTTTTTGCGGCGCGGCGGAATGTCCTAGCGACCAAACGACCGGCCACGGTGCACCGAACTCCGGCTGCGGCTTCTGCTCGACTGCCATTTAACCACCGGAGATGGCCAGTAAGATGGATCTGCCTTCCCTTTACGGTGGCCCAGCAGCAGCATTAATTAATTTGTGCTTATTCCTTATGGTTTTACCCATTTTTATGTCGCTTCAGTTTATGAGGCCAGAGCGAGATTTGCGAGTGTCGGTTTTGGGTCGTCGCGCTCTTCACCCCTCCTCAGAAGCTCCCCCATTTGTGCGTCACTTTTATCGACTTTGATCGTAAAATATACATTTTTTTATTAATCTCTCTCTCGCGCGCGCGGTCGTGCTCTCGGTCCCTAGCGCTTGTGACGCACTCATTGGCAACCGCGCAATTGAGGCTCGCCGTGACCTCGGGCCCACAACCCAAAAAAACCAATGCAATGCGTAGCGAGTGGCTTCAGTACTTTTCTACTTCTTTTTGTCTTTTTACCGATTTCCCCCACGAACGGGCGGGGTTTTTGGGGGGTGGGGAGCGGCGTTTTCTCGTTTACTTTACGAGCGGAATATTATCCTTCTAATTTGATTTTTATTTGCCATATAAGCTCGGCCCTGCTTAGCCGTTTAATTCGACCGAACCCAACAACCGCGCAACCTCCTCCTCGCCCCTGGCCTTTACTACCACCCGTGAGAAACACTCCCATACGCGGCAATAAAATGGCCGTTTAGACGCGCACTGTTTTTTTTAATTTACAGTAAAAATGGAAATATGAAACGAGCAATTGTCTTGCGCGCGCGCGCGCACAGGCTTGCTGTGGAAGGCTTATTGGCCACCGTGGCCACCACCAGATTGCTTCCGCCCTGGTCTTCGTGGGGAGGGAGTTCTCCGATAAGGTTTTGATCTCGCTCCGCCAGCGTCAGATCCGCATCCGCTGCAACAACGACGCTTCGTTCGAGACAAATTAAGACATAAAACCGAACCACCCTCCCTTCCTACGCCTGACCCAACATTGCGGGTACATTTTGGGTGTAAAAACACTTTATAGGTTTTGGCCCCGGTTATGCTTCGACACCCTGACAACCGCCGGGTGCGGTTTTGCCTCATTACAGTGATGGATGGATGGGTGGAAGCCGAGCCGAGGGGCTAGGAATGAATAGTTAATGTAGGAGCGTTAAGTGTGTATGTGGCCGCCATGGCTGCGGCAGACACGGCAGCGGAAATGGCAGTTTTGTTCCGACATTCCGGCATGGAACTTGAAACTATTTCCAAGCAGCTTGTTTCCGCATTTTATTGGTGCTATTGATGCGTTTGCGAGATTTTGTTGCTGTCGAGGGAAGGATGCTACAAAGAATCCGGTTTTTTTTCGCATTGTCTTTGCCAAATGATTCCACGTAAAATGATTCCCTGTCAAAATTATCAAAGACAAGGCATTCCTTGCAAAAGCCGCACATTTACTGATTTTACGACATTTGCTGAAAACTCAAATCACTTTCAATTTACCTCAAATCTCTTGGAAAATGTTCCACAATTTTCCCCACTCTGCAAACTCGCAAACTTTCGCAAACCATCCACTGCTGGTGTCGCAACCATCCAGGATAATCTCCACAAGGGTCGCTCCGTCAAAGATGCCAGTCCATTCGACTGGAACTAGACGTGGAGGCGGGCGGTCCCGTGATGACAAGGACAAGAGCGAAGCTGTCGTGTCAGATGTTTGCCGAAAGAACGCTTTATCAACATCATCATCAGCAATCGGGATGATCTTTGACTGACAATCTCCGGCATCGTGGCCAGAACTAGCGCGACACAAAAACACACGCACAAGATGAAGAAAAAAACGGGAAAACTTTACTTAGAGTATTGACACAAAGGAAGAAAGTGGCTCTCAAGGAGATGGTCTGGATTTGGGATCTATCTTCTTCTGTTTTGCTTTCCAACGCGGACTGCGTGGAAAATCCTTGCTGGTTCAGTGAAAATGTTGTTTGCCCGGGAAAATGGGATAAATTTGCATTTCGTTTGTTGATCCTTCGGGGATGGGGTGGGCGGATAATCCATCCGGTGCCTCGGGTTCAGTGCCATTGAACAAGTCACTGATGGGGAAGGGTTTTGTAACTTTCGAGCACTTTTCTTTAGCACAGCACCTGGCATGGTGGTGCTGTCGGTGGGCTTTTTTTTTATTTTGATGAAAAATGATGTCTTTGACGATGGTTGAGTGTATCTTTCAAAGTGTGCTGCAGTAGACAGCAAGAGTACCGCTCTATTTATCTACAATTCATCATAAAAGAGATGGATTTTGATGATGTGCTATGCTTAACTATGAAAGAGTTAGTGTGTCCATTAAGGAAGTCCAAGATTAAACGAATTTAATGGAAATGCGTATCATTCTACTTCTCTTTTACAAGCATACGATGTCCAATAAACATTTACGCATTTGCACAGACCTTACTGGAACCTTGTTATTTGGTTCTATCATAAAAGAAAGGTCTGTTCGACATACTGTTGCATTTGCGTGCAAAAGTAGACAAGATGCTTCTCAATCAAATGAACCGTTTGATTGCAATTAAATTGAAACACGGCAAATTGGTATCCGCGATCTCGAGTACGCCGATTGCCTTTCGGTGTTTCGGTTAATGGACTTTTTTTCTGGCTCCTCATTACACACCCGGAACACAAGATCAGTCATCAGCAACAGCAGCAGCGGCAGTAGTACGCCACTTTTCCAGTGATATCGATCAGCAATTGTCGATCGTCCCTGAGGGCCCTCAACCACCGTGGTTCCGGTTCGCTGACTCTCCGAAACGTTCCATCACATTCCGTGTCCCCCTCTTGAGATCATCTTCGTTCTGGCAAGGCCAATGCTTGGAAGATGCTCCCCCTCGAGTCTGACACTGACCGTCCTCGAAGGGGGTCATTTAATGCGCTGGCGATCATAATCTCGCTCTCCACGCTCGGGATATGGAAGGTAGGAAGCACTTCTTGGCCTCTTCTCGTTCTTGGTGCGTTGCGCGTAAAAATACCTTAAAAACCGTAAGCGCAAACCCGATGCAAAAGGGGAAGGCCGATGCCATAAAGTCATTTATTAAAGTCACTCTCACTCACCATGGTCGCCGTGCAGTCCAAGCGAGCGCATCGTTCTTCCGGCAATTGGCACCTTGGCACCAGCGGCAGCAAGCAGCAAGCAGAACCCTTGCTCTTGCTCCCTCCCCTTTGGAAAAAAGGGACAGCACCAAGCGTATCATTATTAATTAACAAAAAATATAGAGATATGTCTTGCTTTGTGCGGCGTGTTGAGCGCGACCCCAGAGGATCGGAACCCGATGGTCGGTTCGGTCCGGTCTGGAGGTATTTTGCACCTGCCCGGAGTTCGGTGGCCCGTGTCGAGTGCCCGGCGGCTGCAAAAGGACCTTCCGTGGAGTAGTGGAAAGGTATTCGTTATCCTGTTTTTGGCTGCCGCTTCCGAACCGTCCTGCGGCAGAACCCCGGAACCTTGCGTTCGGAGAGAGAAGAAGGTCGATGCCGTCCTTTCCATTTCTCTGTCCTTTCTCAGGTCGGTTGAGGTCATCGCACACAGAAGCGCGGAAGATCCTTCTCCGCTCCGCTTCTTATCATTCCATTTGCTTCGTTTTTACCGGGTTTACCTATACGTAGAGCCCGATGGTTTGGCTAATGACGTACGGTCACTGCAACACGAGGTCCTTGACGTCCGGCGGCTCAAAGGATGTTCCGGTTTTCTGCTCCCCTTAGAACGCTCATTTTCGATTATCGTTCCCTCGCATCAGCCCAGCATGTGTACGTGTGTGTTCGTGTGTGTGCGCTGGCGATGTAATATACGATTGTTTGCTTTTCGCTGGACTCCGGTGGTCGATTCGTCACCGTGGCCTCCGGGGTTGAGGTAGCGTTGCGTTCGGAAATTCCGTTTCGCGCACCACTTTCACCTGTTCGTAACGTTTATTAACTTCTTCTTCCTCTTCGCTGTTTCTTCGTGGCCCGGTAGGTCGAGGACACGAGACACCATGGCCATGACGAGACGAGGCCGTAATTGGATGCATTAAGACAGCGGCAGCGTAACGGTGATCGTCAGATATGATGCCAGTACGAGGCGCGTGGAGCGCCCCAATTTCGTTTGCCACGATGGGCGAACCGGCGTGGATGCGAAATGTGGAAGTGGAATGACATTTATGAGCTCGTATAATTGCTTTCAGGGCGTTCGTCACTTTCTTCGAGTCGGTCAGCTGATCCGTTCCGTTGATCGTTGCTGATTCCGGAATCAAGGAATCAAAACCAAGTGACCAAGTGGAGATCAACTTATATTTGAGATTGCGAATCTTATCAAACAATGTATACATGAAAAGAACATAGAATTACATTTTGAAGCATACTATATAGGAACAAATGAAAGATCATATGTTTTGTGCGTTCGCAAAAGGTTTATTGCTGCACTTGCCAGGCACATTTCATCATAAGAAGTAATCGTTTCTATTATTCGTTAAAGTACTCAAATGAGTAACTCTTGATTAATGTTCTGATGCTAACAGAACATCTTATGCTGCTAGCAAAGAATGCTAGGAAAAGGACTCGAAATTAATTGCTAATTGTTTTTCATGTCATCTGAGACAAATGGATTCTCCTGCCGATTCACACTAAGGAAAACCTGGTTCTGGCTTTCCTACATAACCTTGGATTTGTGTTCCTCTTTATCAAAATGTTTATAATATTCTTAATGATAGAAGGTATTGGATAAAAAAGTAGAAAAGGAAAACAACTTTTCAATTTCCGAATCATCTTGCTAGTAAAATCCTCTCTTGTACGTGTTCGTGATCGATGGACGCTACCTGGTACTTGCAGCGGTCGTCGTCGGTAAAGCGCCCCAAAGCGCGCTGATAAACACGTCTGCCATTTTATGTGTCGACCTATTTACCAACCTGCCAACCTGCCGTCTGCTGCCAGGCCAGGCCGCTTTGCAGCCGAATAATTGTAGCACACAAGCAAAAAACCAGCGACCCAGCTCCGTCCATCACCGTGTGCGTGCGTGCGTGCGTCCGTGTGTATGGGATACCGTTTAGATCGGCCGCGATAGCAAATTGTGCGGCACATTTTATTGGGGCGCAATCAGGGCGCACTGTAAAAAAAACGCTGCGCCCCACCGTAAAGCCCGTGTCCAGCGTCCGGTTTTCGCACCCCCTCGGCACCGGAATTCGTTAAAACCATTCGCGAACGGCCACACCAGAGCCACACCAGAGTCAGCGAGGCAGCTAGCGCAAGCGTTTCATCATTAATGCGTTGATAATGGCCACGACTCGCTCGGAGTGCATCTGTCCGGTGCAAAAAAACGTTCGTGGCAGGCGCGCATCATGCCCCCAGGTGAGTGACCATCCTGACCGCGTACTCGTCGTTGTCGTCGTCACCGTCCGTTGGTTGGTTGGTGGAAATAATGAAAACAATAACAGTAATGTGCAGCGCAAATAAAGAAAAATATTATGGCTTGTCAGGGGTGGGCATGAAATGAACCCCGGCGGTTGGGGGCCGAGGAAGAGAGGATCATTTCCACCCACTCGCACGGCGCACAACGATTGAAACCATGCGTGGCGCTCCGCGGCGCCCTGGTGTGAAAACATGGTGGACAAAACTGGGGTGGCCAGCTGGTGGTCAAGAAGCTCATCCTCGGCCTACAACAACAACAATGGTAACGCCAGCAGCAGCAGCAGCAGCAGCAGCAACAACAGCGAAACAATGGCACACCGTTGGACAAACGCCCCAACAACGACAAGCTAATGTTGTAAACTATGTTGCGTGCATTGGCCAGGGCAGGCCAGGGGCAGACCAGGGCTTTCCCTCGCTGTTTGAGGCCCTTTTCCCCCCTCCGGCTGACATCGTGCTGTGCGCTGCTGGAGTGTGCCCCCTCTCTCTCTCTCTCTATTTCTCTTCTTCACTCTGTATAGAGCCATTTTGTTTCCGCGCTTGGTTGCTCAAGTAAAAATTTTAAATAGTTTTATACATCTTTTTGTCTGTTTTTCCTTTTTGCTTTTGCTTCTTCTTACTCCTCTCCATCTTTTTTTTAATAGTTTTCTCCGCTACCCACGCCGGCATCGAGGGGAGAGAGAATGAGAGAGAGATGTTGCGGCGTTGTTTTTGTTTGGACGGCCATTTCTTTTGACCGACCGGCCCTGACTGTCATGGTCCAGACCTTCCAGGAGCGGACAGACTCGGACACGCTGCTCCACGGAGCGTGCAGGTTGCAGTTTTCCACCCTGGGCCCTGGGGAAGAAGCTACTCACTCGGTTGCGACTCGGCGACGCGACGCGAGAAACCCAAAGATGAGATATGCCAATCCGCGCAGCACCACGAGCTGCGCTGCTCATTGCTGTATGGCTCATTGAGCTTCGTTGGTGCTCCCCGTTGGGGGTTAAGTGGATTCTATAGGACGCCAACGACGACGACGACGATTAAAGAAAGACGTCCTTTGCGTTGAAATGTTGCTTTTGACGCGCCATTGTGTTGCTCCAAGTTGATTTAATTAACCAACCAACCAGCTCAGCCAGGCCCACTGCGTGGTCGATTGCAACGGGTTCATAAGTGTCATTTCTTTAAATGCAGCCCATAAAGCCGCGCCACCTCCCACTGGTCTAGAGGGCTAGAGCGAACCGAACGACCGTTACCGTGGTGCAACCATTTTGCAGCCTCTGTGACCGACTGCAAAGCAAACTACTACTTCCTTCCCCTTGATCGAAGGCCAGTGGTGTTCACTTAACGAAATGGTTTCGGTGCTCCAAGAGTCAAGAGAAGCTCGCCATAAATCTTTCGATTTTATGGCCTCCTTCTCCTTCGATGGCCTCGTGGTGAGTGATTGGCGGTTAGGTTGTAAAGCTGTTGACGACGCATCACCGCAACCGCAACACCCAAAAAACGGTGAACGTTTGCACGTTTTTATCGTTTGCATTCGTTAGCGAAGCGAAGTGCACATTTCGCACAAATTGCGAGTCGGCAGCTCGGCTTTCGTGTTTGCTCAGGCGAATAACAGTAATGGAGGGATAATTAATTTTTGATCGACTTTTTGTCCTTTGCCTGCCGTTGTCACTATCCATCCGGAGTGCCGGAAAAGCTCCACTGAAGTGTGTGTGTGTGTGTATGGTTAGGTGTTTTCTGGGCTCCACATGCGCAGTTGTGGCTTTTGGTATTATGTGGCTTCCGATGGTACTATAAAGCATAAGTTCGGCTGATAATATCGATCTCGCTCGCTCCGGAAAGGATAGTGCCACTTCCGAACTGCTGCATCTCTTTCGACACCGGAAGCTTTCGCCTAAAAGGTTTATAGTTCCGGAGAAATGTTAACCAATGACGGTGGTTGCTTGAAGTTCTTGATGATTAAATCCTTAACTATAGAAGAATCCTTTGTGATCCAATATCGCACAGAGGCACAGTCAAGAACTACATCTTTGGAATGAAATCGTTCTGTTACTTTAGCTGCATTTTCTTTGTCCGTAAATACATTTAAATGCTGGCATTGAATGACGAAATGTAAACGTTATGTAGTCTTTCTACAAGGATTTACAGGAAATCTGCGTTTTTTTCTATGAAGAACTACAATGGATGTGGGTTAAACAATAGAATGGTAGCCATAATAAATTAAAATTGTGTGCTACAAGGATACTGGACTTTATCCTATTTAAATAACGGTTTCAGGCACAACCAGGAACAGACAGGAGATTTCTTTTCAATTCCAAATGTTTAAATTCTTATCAATGCTAGGCTTATAAGCTCTGGTGAAACCAAGAAGTACAAAAAACATAAACTCTTTAACTTACCTTTGTTTAAAAGAGTCTTTTCGAGCATGGTCGGAATGATGCATCTTCAGTTATGAGTTAAGACACCCCGGGGGTACCACGCTTACATTAAAACATGGTTCGCCCTTTCTGAAGACGAACAAACACAACGCACAATGACCACCGGAGGAACATGGAAACACACAATCGGACAGTAAGGTGACGAGCGTTCGTAACAGAGGCTCATTAAAGGGTGAGCTCATGATGTAAACGATGGTCGCTGGGTGTTAGCAGTCGTGATAGCAAAAAAAATTAAATATAAACACACACACACACACAGACACAAAAGAATGTTGTTGACGTCCAGCCACGGCGAACAATGACTCAAACGGACACTTTTGCCCATGTTCGACGAATGACCCTTTGGCAGCATTCCGGCCGCGATGCGACGTGACGCGACGGGACGGGACGGAAACATCTCTCTTTCAGTTCCCCTGTCGAGGAATGTGCGAGAATAATAAAAATGCAATTAACCGACCGATTCTCTCATGATTGTTTGACTCACGAAGCTCCCCAGTGGGTGGTGCGGTGGTGTCTAGAACGAACTGGCGGACTGGCAGGTGCAACGGCATCCGTCAACTACTGCACCGGCTCACCAAGAACCGAAAGTACCGAATAGATACCGTGGGTAGGTGTGGAAGCAAGCAGCAGCAGCAAGAGATATGCACACCTTGCATCTTGTCCGTTGCATACGCACCCACATTAATTGCCATTTTTTTCTGCTCGCACACTTACTTCTGTAGACACCACCCTCGGACCCTCTCGGGGATGGGGTGGCCGCATCGTGGGGGTTGGATTTATTTGAGGGAACGAAAGCTGAAACCAAGTGCTGCAAGTGCGAATCCATTCATTAGCTGGTTGCGCTTCTATGCATCGACCACTGAGAAGGCCGTGAGTGTGAGTACCAGATGCCGGAGGAATGGGGCCCCAACAAGGGGGCCAGCGGTTTTTTTTTGCTGTGGGAAATGGAAGAAAATGGTCGTCACAATTCGAGAACTCGGCATTGGAATATGCGCCGAGCTGCTACTACGGAATGTGTGATCAACGTTCTTGTCATTTTCTCTACTTTATAGATCTTGAGGACGTTTTCCAGCCAAGAATTCTAATTTGCCAATAATTTTTCTTATTCTTTTCGCAAAATTCTGTGCATCTTATTGGACTACTTTTGACCCCTGCTTCCAGGAATCCCTTTAGCTCAGGGGATTAATACTTATACACCGCTCCTAACAAGAGTCTTTGTTCTACAATCTGTAGTTCCCCCCCCGCGTTGCGGTCCGCCAAGGTTGTAGTTTTCCGTGTTCCGTGGCATCGAGCCAAACGAACAACCTCCATCCGAAGGTCACTCGTATCGCCGCCGTCTATGTCGGGGGGGCATGTTTTCCGCACTTTCCGCAATGGAGCTTTTCCTTTTTTAGCTTCACTTCGCACCAAACCCCCTCTCCACCTGGGCCATGCGTGCATGTGTCGCCCTCTCGGAAGTCACTGATTGTTCCTTGGTGATGGGTGATTGTGCTGCCGGTGGATAATTATCCCATCGGCGGTGCCTCTGTGTGTGCGTGTCGAGTTGCCGCATTTTTGTTTGCGGCAAAGAATTTTCCCACCACACACATAATGGCCATCCAAACGCGCGCCCTCGCTGCTGCTGCTGCTGCTGCTGTCAAGTGGTGAAGCTTCAAAAATGGTTCCGCAACACACCTTCCACTGGGACTGCGACCCACACCGCGGCCGTTCTCAGATCAGTACACTCCATCTCCAGCTAGAACGGTGGTCACGGCCATTGCGAATGTTCGTGCTTGCCGTGGTTGCAGAACTGCCCCACAGAACTGCGACGTTGCACGCACGGTCCGCCACCATCCGTTCCGTTCCTACTTCTGCAGTGCATTCGACACTCTTTCTAGGTCCCGATGCCGATGGAGGGGAGAGAGAGAGCGAAGGAAGAAGGGGACAATTCGTGCACTTGTCCCCCTTTTATAGCATCACCACCTGGGCTGTGTGTGTGTGTGTATCCAGAGTAGAAGAGTAGAATGGCGTCACGATGGAGCACGATGAAGCGAAGGGGTTGGATGTGGGCTTCTATTATTGCCCAGAATCACCGTTCGGTCGCCCGGTCGTTAGTTGATTAATGTTCGGATGGCATGCCACAGTCCGTGCCCATACCAGCGACCGGGCAGCGGGCGTGCAACGGGCGTGCAGTTTAATGAGACGTTAAAACAAAGAACGTTTTCGAATATGATGCCATTTTTGCCTTTTTAGTTGCAACGCAGCAGCAGCTGCTGCGGTTCTGGGCAGCGATGGGTTCCACGCCACGGTCCACCGGGGACCATCATCGATGGTTCCGTGAAACGTTTCATTACCGGCGGTGGCGATGGCGATGGCGATGGTCGCCGCTCATTGTCGGTCAGCGATAATCTCGCAGGTCAATGATTTATTTGCTGACTGATGGACGATCTAATTATTGCCGGCATGGCTGTTACTACTGGTAGCAATGCTTTTTTACGTTGTCTGTAACTGTTGTTTGCTTAAAGCACTTGGACTTTAATATTACAGAGGCTAGGAATAGAGAGGTTCAAAGGAGTTGCATTGTACTCGATCTGATATAGAAATCATCTTGATAAAGATTTTGACATATGGCGTTCTTGAAATAGAGATACTAAATCTACTGCATTTTCTTCAATAGTTGGAGTTTTTTTTTGTGCATTTGCTCCCTTCACTATTAACCAATTAGTTTCACAAGTTGGAACCTGAAGATTATTTCAGTTTCACAGTTTTACTTACGGTAGGGTTGATCTACATCAGCTTCTTGAACAAGATTTTTGAGGTCTGGCAGAGATTGTTTGCCAAAATAGGTTGAAGCAATACCTTAATATCACACAGGCTTTCTTTCTCCCAACTTTCTCCGATCAGGCCAACCTGTATCGGATTAAGTGTTGCGCAGTCTGCCAGGCAGCAAAGTACAACTATAAAACGTTGTTTTTTCATCTTCAGCTACATTTTTAGATCTCAAAAAGTCAACAGTTTCGCAATAAATAAGTCTATTTCTATTTTGACTATTCCTTTCCTTGATTATGTCGAACATGACAGCAAAAAATTAAAATCAAGAGTGTCTTATGGGAATACCGTATCTATTCGTCTTCGACTATCTAGCTAATTGTGACTACTACTGAAGACTTATGCTCATTTAGCCCGTCGAACTAACACGAAATAGAATGGAATCATGAGGAATACAATGTCCTGCTCTCCAAACATATGCCGCCACCCCCCTCAAAATAGTAGGTGAAACCGGAAAAGGATTCTCACGAAACAGGAACAAGACTTTCTGTACCTTCAACCCCTCCTTACGGCCGTAGAACATTGACCCAAAATTATGACAAACAGAAGCCACACCATTTTGGCGCTGCAACGCACCCTAACTCCCTTTCCCCGGGGGGTGGGGCGGGGAGGGCAGGCTGGTGAGAAAGCAAATCATGAATATGCAATGAGTTAAACGGTTTTACCAAATGTCGTCGTCCTGGTGACCGCTCGCGTGTAGCAGTGTGTCCACAGCCCGGTTAATGGAAACCCCCGGAGGGGGGAAAACCTCCAAAATGCCGGTGCCGGAATGCACTTGGGTTCGTGGGTCGCAAGGGGTTCGGAGGCTCCTGGAGGCCTCACTAACACCCCTGAGGTAGAGCACTTTGTTCGTTATCCTGGATGGATGAGAACGGGATCAAACGGTTCAGTGAGCACCGGTTTTTGGAGCCTTTGTCGTAAAAGACGATGATCGCTTATCTGACGATCACACCAAGTGTGTGTGTATGTGTGTGTAACAGCAGGACCTTCCGGAGGGATTGATTGCTGCCTTCGCTGCCGGACAACGACGACGACGGATGGTAGATAAAGAAAGTGTTCTTGTTCCGAAACGAGCTTGTTAGTGGTGCGACCGTTAGTCCTCCGGCCCCTTCCAGCTGCTCCAACTACGGAACTATGTGGCCCTCGACTCGCTGGAGTGCTGCACGATTCGAATTAAATGAACATTCGTTACTCTCTATCGTCACCCGGGACTCGCGTTACTCGTTCGATGGTCAATTGCTACGTTGCAGTGATTTGTTGCCGCGGCAGGCTCGTTGCTTCACCATTTGTCGCTACCCTTGGCGTAGGCTCTGCCGCGAACGTCACCTTGGCATGCAAAGAAGTGATTCCCGAGGACGCCCTCGAGCGCCGAAATGGCAGTCACCGAAATTCCCACGTATGTGTCTCCGCATTGAGACCAATGAGACCGCATTTGTGGTGGTGGTGAGAGGACGTGCACTCGTTCGCGCATTAGCATAAGTTTTGGGACGACGACGACGACAACGAGCTTTTGGGACGGAAATTAGATCTAGGTTAGTCCAAAGCGGCCAGCGGTCAACGCGGCCGAATGGATAATGTTGGGCGCGTTGCGCGCACGATCAATTTCTCTAATTATTTGCCGTGGCATAGCTGCAATGGGCTGGAATGGTGGTGAGGCTTTTGGCCCTTACACCCTCTTTACCCTTTGGTGTGCGCTCGTGTGCACGTGAACCGCCAATCAACGTGTCAACCTCGTCCGTTCCCGGCGTTTCGTTCACTGGAACGTCAATATACACAAAGCAGCAATCCCGCAAACCGCCACTGATAACGATCAAATGCTCGTTAAACACCTGCAGCTCCGGCGACATACTTGTCAGAATGTGGTCCTTGTGATGATGGCTGCTGCTGCTGCACAACACGAGATTCCGAGGGTCCCAGACGATCGTGAGCTTTCGTGACGCGAGCCTTGGCTGCATTGTCGTGATGGATGGATGAAGTCATCGTTTGGTGTGTGTTTGTGTTGGTCATTTGACGCAGCACTTTATGATGTAGCGATAAAGAAGTGAGAGAGAGAGGGCGCCATGCTATAATTAGTACGAACGGTGACTGTAAAGCATTTATGATATTATTTCTAATGAACTATTTATTGTAAGAAAATGGCAAATAAATTTCTACATTTCCTCCCCGTGCTTTTGCATCCTTCAACAGAGGGTGAGAGGAAGAGAAAAACTGCATCGATGCGTGAAGGTACATGATGCAGATGCAGAGATTCTTTAAAAATAACCACAACAACAACAAAAATAAAACAGACAGCACTCCAACCACCTGAGAGGATAATGATGGCCGCGATTGATCGTTAAACGGTCATAAAACATAATCCACCTCCCCTCCCATTCCATGGGGAGCGTATATGCCCGGCGTATATGCCACCTTTTTCCACTAGAGCAGACACTCGTGAATAATGCATTAATGATGCACAATCCCTGCATCTTCAGCCCCATGAGTCCGCCCAGTGCCGCCCGAAATCGACCACAACCACAATTCATATTAAATTATTGTAATAAGATGCATGACGTGCCCGGTGGGTGTGTGTGAGTGTGTCTGAAGCGTGGTGAGCAGACTTCGATTGTTTTCATTTTCGCTGTGCGTCTGTCTGGCGGTGCAGTGCTCGTCGTGCCAGCTAGTCTGGCAAGTTATGCCTTTACCTTCGGTGCTTCGCTGCTGCATCCAAGTAAAAGTGCAGCCAAGGGATGATCGGTGCACTCGAGCTCGAGCATTATGATTTCATCCAGAACCAGAAACCAGAAGCCCAGATCTCATCCAGAAACCAGATCATGGGGCGAGGGGCCTATTCAACCCCTCCGGCTTTATGCATAGCATTAGCGAGCGAGCGCTCTTGGTGTGTGTGTCCGATGTTTATGAACCACATCCTCTTCGCGCTCCAAACAGAACTTTTCCTTAATATATCTTGCCACACTCGGAATCGCGTTGGGGCGGGTTAGGATTTTCACTTATGCCGGTGCCTTGTGCCTCTCGTTTCACATACGCGCGTTCCGCGGTTTGCGTACCAGCCAACCTGCCGTGGGGGAAGCTGCTGAAAAGTTTCCAAACAAATTGAATTTTTATTCAAAGTTCGTTGCATATTTTAAGATATCATTTGAATATTTTACTGCCGTGGTCGGAGGCGGCGCGCGGGCACGCTGGAGGTGGGCGGCAGCCACCCCACCCACCATGACTGCCTTGTTTATTAGGTGTTTGTTTCTATGATTATCTTATTATCGCTTATAATTTCGGTATGTAAACGATCGCGATATGCTTCTCCACCACATCACCGCCTTCTACTGCTCCCCTTTTCTGATCCTCCTCCACAACACCCTGGTAGTTGGCCAAAAAAGACCCGAATGGTTTTCCTTCTCTTCTTTTCTCTCTCTCTCTCTCTCTCTCTCTCTCTCTCAGCCTTTCAACGAGTCGCGGACGCAGATTAAAGGCTGCTACTGCGATTCATCCGCCGGCGCATCATCTTGGGTTTGGGCGACAGACAGATCAGTACCAGCAGAAGGGGCGAGGCACGAGCACGAGTCAGCAGCAAACAAACAGACACACCACAGACACGGCAGCGGAAACCAGACATGAACATGAGAATGAATTTGAGCACACTTATGCAAATTGCAGCGCCGCGCGCGGATGATAATTTGTACCTTTGCTGGTGGTTGCCGGGCGGTGGTGCGGTGGAGGATCCGATAAAATTTGCACACACCACGCACCACAATAACAACGGCGACGATTGGTGATCATACTAATGATGATGATGATGATGATGAGCATGAATGGAGCGGTATCATGAATTTAGTTTGATTCGAACACCGTACGAGTCGCATCGTGAAAAGAAAGTGCCGCAATGGCGACGAGTTCCTTGCTTTTGGTGTAGAACGATTAAAAAGTTAAATATTGCAGATACTTCCACTGAGATAAAAGAGTTCATTGTTCTTTCCTTCAGGGGATATTATCCTTTTCCTTCCTCTCTCTCTCTCTATCTCTTATCTGTGGTCTTAAGCGAAAGGAAAGAAGTATGTGATCTGTACCCCTGTTACAGTCATTAACAGACCCACTCGTAGACTTCGAAAACGCGATCTTTTTCGCAAACGAAGCGACACAAACACTCCTGAACACGGTCTCGTTATGATCCTCCGTCGTCGCTCGAGAAAGGATCCCGTTGTGTGTGTTTCTGCTGCTTGCTAAACTAATTTAACAACTTCATTCTGGCGCCACGGCACGGTATGCTCTCCACTCCGAAGGGCCATAAACTCCAGCCAGCCGGCCGTCACATCATGGGAAGTTGGTTTTTTAATGAAGCTCGCAGCTTTTCCCCCTCATTGCCGTTCTCAATCTCACCGAGCGAGAGTAAATACAATTACACACACACACACACACACACATGTGCCAGGTTGTGTGTGTGTGTTTTCCACCCAACCACCACGAATGTGTGTGCGAAGTGGCAGTATGGGCTGAGGTCACGTAGTTCCCCCCCTTTTGGAGTCACTTCACGCCCTCCCTCCCTTTCACCACGGCGCTGGATTTGCTGAGATTAATAAAACAAACAAAATTTGCATTCAAAATTGATCCTCATCGTCGTCGTCTTGGTCGTCGTCTTGGTCGTCGTCATCGTCATCGTCAGTGGCGCGTTCGTTGGTTATGATTTTGATTAACTCAAGATGACGGTGAGCACTCTCACACATGCATTGGATTAATCGAAACACTTACCTGTGAGTGAGATCTTTAGTAGGCGTGCAAATTGAATCACTTTCAAGAAGCTTCCAGGAGGGGGTGGTGGGTGGGGGGTGTCATGAAGGTGATCCTCGTGAGAAAGAACTCAAGACAGAGTCATTGGCGTCCATTGATGGAGGTCTGAGGGTGTTTCGTGAACTGGAATCGAATCGAGGCCAGGCCATAATGACCATCGATTGACCTTAAAAGGGAATGGCATGTGTGTGTGAGCCACCTTCACACACGCACACACGCACACTGCGAGGCGTAAAACAAACACAAAACGCATTCTGTGGCGGGCAGCAAAAGGTCCAAAATGGCCCATACCAATGGCAAGCTCAATTGTCAGCCGCCATTCTGTTGCTTTTCTTATCGAATAGACACATCGCATGCATGCACATGCGGTTTCCGCGATTCCACAATTAGTCTGCCGGGGAGGGGTGTACATGTTCGACGCATTTCCGCCGGAACCATCCCTCCTCTCTTACCCCTCTCTACCTTTTTTGGCCTGCCTGCCTGGGCCTGCTGACCGGACATGGTGCAATAGTGGCCATTACGGTGTGACCATCCGTTACGCCAAATGCCAGCACCCCGAGCAATACGGTCCACACGTCACGGCGTGTGGTTGAAGGACCGAGTGGAGGGGGGGAGAGGGAGTGAAAAAGCTTTTCATTATTACCTTATAACTATTATTATCATTAAAGTTTGATTACGACAATGCGAAGAGCGGGCCGGAGGGAGGGAGGGAGGGAGGGCAATATGCATATGAAACACTCGCACGACCCATTCGCAACATCATCATCATCATCGTCATCATCGGTTGTTGATGTCGGTTAGTCAGTGATGGGTGCCATCGCGCTGCCATGGCCGCTGGACACGATAATGGGCTATGAGGGAGAGGGCTTTTGAGGGAGGGAGGGGGGGTTCTGAGCAGTGAGGTGGTAAAGCGGGTGGCGTGAATGTTTCACACATGCCCCTCCCTTCTGACTCCCTTCTAAGCATCACCGTACGACCTGACGACCTCCCCCGGGGAATAGGAACGAATGGTTTAACCCTTTGTTTTCGAACTTTTTACATACTGACCTCGCCTTCCCCTTTCCTCTTCCCCTGCCAATCGCGATCGCCACGGTTCGCATCGCTTGATGATCTGTTCCGACAGCCGACAAGCACACAACATGTCGTCGTCGTCGTCGTCGCTTGTTTGAGGGTTGTTTCTACATCGATCCACCCCGAAACCGACCAAAACAGGGGTTGAGGGAGGAGGAGCACAGTCGATCCATTCTAGATCCTTTCCCTCCCTCCAACCGCCAACCATGGCCACCGTGTCCAATAGAAACCATTCAGCAACAACAACAACAACGACGACGACGACGACCACGAGCTGAACAACAAAAAGCGTCTAGAATGGGCCGTTGCGATCTAGATAAGCATTGTTTGGGGTGATGGTAGTAGAATGAATTAAGCACTTCTCTGTCTCTGTCTCTCACTCTTACACACACTTATGCTCTCTCTCTCCCTCTCTCTGATAGATGGTAGGGAGGGTGAGCAGTAATGATAGGCATTCCGTCGAGCTGTGGATGCACATTACAACGGGCTCGATCGAGCACGATGGCTATATTTCCGTCCACCACCACTTGGACTGGTCGCTGGGACTAGTACTTAGAGCTGGGAGTAGAATGACTTTCCACTAGGCTGCATCCGAAGAGCTGGCCGACGGACTGGCCTGCTGTGCGTTGAAAGACGTGCGCGGAACTAGCGACGATCGAAGACGGAATTGCAAGATGAGCCTGCGTTTTTTTTGTGTTGGATTCCGCGTGCGTTCTCAGACTGGCGCTAGTGGTCTAGTTATTAATGACCGCCTTTAACTTCCTTTAAGCACCCGATGATGGCAGCCGTTCGCTCCAATTTGTGCGCGATCTCCACGATGTGCAGATGATGAGACGGTTTAATCCGTGGAGCGTTTTGTTCGTTTTCATTCAGCGAATGCGTCGCGATCGCTTAGGAGTACTGTTTGAAGGAATATCTTATCTAGCGAAATCGAGCTGACTTGATATAGTTGCTTTAAGAAGTAATTTGTACATTTCTTGTAACTTCTTATTAGAAGTAGATTGTTCCTTTCAGTTTAGCTTAGTCTTTTGCTTGAATTTAGCTAGTTATTGTTTGAAAATCTCGTGTTGAATCATCCAAGGCATCGGTTAGATACCCAAATCGTTTTTTGTAATCATAGATTCTTCTCTCGACAGTTGCTTGTTTAATGTCATGTGTAAAACAATGTGATATCATTTGAAGCATCATGCTATTTGACTCAATTAGTGATCGAGAATTGTCAATTCTTCCACAAAGTACTTTGGTGGTTCAGGTCGTTCCTAATAATTAAAGTCATATAAACTATCTTAAATAGCTTTACCATATATCCCCATCTTTCCTATTCTATTTGACTCTTTTCGAGGTAATGTAACTTACAAGAGTTATACTTAAACTAACAGTAACATTGGAATACGAACACTGCTTCATCGAAACGTCACTTACTGTCAAAAGATGATCCATTTGTGCTATGTATTGTTAAGCTAGACTTTTTCAGTTTACCTTTTGTTCAATGCTCTGCAAGAATGAGATAATTTTCCACCAAAAATCGTCGTCAAATTGAAGTAATTTGTCATGTAAAGTCAGACATATTGTCTTTCAGTTGGGTTCTTCTCCTAGTTAGGCGTCGCGCAAATGCCGGCACTCAATATTTTTGTGCTGGTCGGTCGTGAGAGTAGTGATCATGCTGCTTGTTGATAATGAAAATGGAAATAACATACCTCCATCGGCGTCCTTTTAATCGGCCTTCCACTTCCCCTTTGAAGCCTCGCCATGTCCAAACTTTTATGATGTATGTTTGGGAATAATCCGTCCCGAGCGATCTGCACGGAAACGAGAAACGGTGCGCCCTCCGAGAGGTGTCATTTTTAAGGAGTTTTAATTAGTTCCGGTTTGTTATGGCTTCCGCTGTGGCCCAATGGCCATGGTTTTCGGGTTTACTCGACCCTCATCTCCGCCTCCCCCTTGAAAAAAAATAAAAACAACGCAATCCACGCCATCCGAGGCTAAAATGCCGCGTGAAGGAACCATCCAGCGTACCGTGTCGGGGTCCGAATCCATGGCTGAGAACCACCGCAGCAGCAGCAACAGCAGCGGCAGAAGCAAAGTTTAAAACAAAAATATAACGAAAACAAGAACACACACACACCGCGAAAGAAGATGGTGATAGCAGTTGGGGGCCAGTCGAGGAAGGGGTGTTGCAGGCGGCCAGCGGAGGTAAGCCAGCAAAGCGGCGTCCGTCGCCACCGGTCCGCACCAACCGGCGGAAGCCAAACGGAAAAACCGACCTCATGATCCCGATTGGCGGTGCTCCGTCATCCGGAACACTGCCCAGAGGATATTGTCATTACCGGCGGTTGTGAATAAAACGTGAAACCGTTCCGGCTGGCTGGCCTGGCCTGGCCTGGACTGGACTGGCCGCGTTGGGCTGACTGCGTGTTGGAAAGCCATGTTACTCCACCAGAACGAGATTTCTATTTTGACCTTAAAAGCGGCCACCTCCCTCCATCGCCACCATCACCACCATCGGTTGGTCAACGAAACAAAAAACAAAAAAAACAAAACAAAACCAAAAAAAACACTCCGTAGAATCCGGACGGCGATCGCTTGGAGTGGTCGAGTTGTTACACACGGGATTACGGTTTTAATTCCACCGTTCCCATGGCGGAATCGGATGGTGTATGGTGCACCGGAGGGCAAGTTGTGTGTGGATGCCACGCCAGCATAAGCGGTCAGAGCGCGCGATTTCTGTTTTAAAAACTCCCAAAAAAATACCGGATGATGGGTTGCTTATTTTTTTGGAAACACACACAAAGCAACCACTGATACACTTGCCCGGGATCCATAACCTCAAAAAGTGCCAAAACAGTTTCGAATGTACTGTAGCTTCAACGTTAAGCTTGCATTCAGTCCATTACATATGTTGGCACTTCACTTCCGCTCAATTAATCGAAGCAAACAATCGTAATGGCTACAAATGACGTCACCTCCAGTAATCCAGTTTTAAACAAGCGGCAATATGCATTCTGTCGCCCATTTTTACTCGCCTCATAAAAGTTAAAAGCGTCCCTCTTAGCATGAATCAAATGAAGGTGCAGGAATGTATACACACACACACGCATTACCATAACCCATTGCGCTGGGTAAAGAAGCCAAAGGAGGCTACGCTGTAACGCTTAGCGAGCAACCCAACACCTTGGACTCATTTAGAGCGAGCCTCGCGGTGTGTGCGTCTCGGGCTTCACGCGGCTTATTATTCAAAAATGTGTGGCCCAGTTTGCACTTGCTTCAAGTTCAAGTTCAAGCACCATTTCGATTCACCTGCGCGAGTCGCAACAACATCAATGGCAGCAGCAGCAAAGCCAGCAACCACCACAACTACAACTACTATTTATTCAGATTCCGGAGTCCGAATTCCTCCATTCCGAGGAGCACCGGGGGCAGGAGGAGGAGGAGGGAAGTGCGGTGCGCTGCATTTTACTCGCGCCCATTAATTCATTCATGCCCGTCTTCCCGCCTCCCAGCCGAAAGGCGCGACTTTAATTTTTCCGGTTCGCTCATGAATGGAAAGTGAATTTTTAAAACATGCGCCAGCCAGCCGGTCCGACCGCTGGTCGGTCTCTGGGTCTCTGGTAGCCGCGTCTTACGCAAAGCTGTTAATTCATTAAACGTATGCAAAGGTGCGCTAATACGAGTGTCTGTGTGTCTGTGTGTGTGTTGGGGTTGTGTATCACTTGCGCGAAGCTTAGTAGTGTACCAGGCGGCGGGCCTTAAGTGGCAGGTTGGCTATCATTTTGACCAGCATCTCCAGCCCACCCCAAACCACCCCCCTCCTTCCCCTCACGCCGGAGAAGTAGCTCTCCTTTACATTCAAACTCACTTTACATATGTTTGTTTTAGTAATGAGCATCTGTGGAATGTCGAATGTAGAGGAACTACCGGCAGGAAGCGCTTGAACGACGGGGTGTTCTACGGAGCAGCATTTCAGGAGTGGAAAATTGTTCATCGCGAGTAGCCCTCGCTGGCTCGCTGGCTCGCTGGATAATTGCAACAAATATCTCACGAGTAATAAAAACCTATTATTCAAATATCGGCCACGCCAGGTTGCTGGTGGTAGTGGTGGTGAGGAAATAGGGGCGAGGATAACACCACGGGTGAAATTCCGGTGGCAAATGACCGTTTTACGAGCTTCGAGTGCGCTCCGGCCGGGCTATTGTGGTACGTCGTGGTACGTGCCCTGTTGTTGTTGTTGTTGTGTGCGGTGCCTGTAACCCCTTCCGTTGGACCGCGGAATCCCGTTTCGCGGGGCGCGGTGCTCGCGAAGATTATCATATTATGCTAATCGTGTCATCGTCGACGAATCGTTTAGCGAGAGAGGGGAAGGGGGACCGACGGTCCCGGGGTCTGTAATAAAGCCATCAGTAAATGAAATGCTATCCTCATCATTTTCAGCCAGCACTTTCTATCATTTTTCTGTACACCGAAGACTCTTGGGGCGATGATCGTTACGCACTTTTGGTAAGAAGCGGTGAGTGGACCGCAAACTAAAACAAACAATCTCTGTACGATAGCGATTTCGATCAAGAGTGGATTGTCCATTCTTAATTCCGAGTGTCAAACACATACACATTGCCGCCGTGTTATGTGTCGCTGACTAATGTATGCTTCACCGCAGCACTGCGTGCGTGCGTGCGTCCGTACAGTCCGGCGTCCAATGCGTAAGCGATTTCGTATTCATTCTAGAGAGACTGCTTTTTACGAGTTTTCACTTTTAATACATCTTTTATTAATGGTTTTGGCCCGCGAGTATTCAATTTAACCGGCCAGCCGGCCAGCCGGCCAGCCGGCGACGTTCAACTTCCTTCCAGCCGATCCATGCACTTCGTTTCAATTCGTTTGTTTGCCGCCGTTCGGTTCCGTTCCGTTCGCACTTGGCGGCCTAGTAGGTCCCCCCCCCCCCCCCCGGGGGGAGGACGCGCGCGCCCGCGAGAAGGTTTTATTTTCTTTGTCATTAATAAAACATCACACTTTTGATTTTATTTGTGTGTTTTAATGAATTATTTATTCGATTGGCCCCAACGGCGAGAGTGAGGATGAGGGACAGAAGAAGGAGAGGGGTTTGATTGATTTAAATAATGACTCGCCGCCTCCCGCCGATCGCCGGAGGAGGCGGCAGGAAAGTGTATTTATGTTCCCCTAATTTGACCGTTTTGTGCGGAAGTGTCGGCCTGCGGGTGAGTTTTAAGGGGGGGGGGGGGGGGGCGAGGCGAGGGTGAATGAGTTTATAATGTTGATGATTTCTTGCGGTTATCACCTGGGCCAATACTCTGGAGCTAGCCTTTCATCATCGCTCGGAGCATAAATCCCTGCTTTAAAGAGTCGGAGTGGTTGGTGATCCGCTGGCAAAAAAGGCCTACGGGTCGTGACAGGTTAAGAGGGTGACATCGAGACTGAAATTCAGAATGCGATATTGATCGCTTCATTCATGAGCAGAATGGCGGTGGTGTTTGTTTTGCGAAAGATGATTACTGGGGGAGATGCTTTTCAAGCAAGGAAAATGATTTCTTGCAGTGTTTGGAGGATTTATGCTCGGTTCATATGGTCAGAACATAATAGCAACTAACTCTGTTATGTTATTAAGTTTGGAATTGATTTATTAAATTTACTAATAATCATTTCTTTCGGAATGGACAATTGTATAAAGAAAGCTAAGGCAAAAGCTGACGTAGACAGCAGATTATCTCCAACACATTATAAAGGTTTTGTTTTCATGTTTTTACTGTACTTTCCTTTTATTTCCTTAGGGTTTTCGGATGGACAGCTGGTAAGCTCAAATCGAAGCGGAGTGATGGTATCGACATTGACGCCAGAATAGCAAAACTATTAACTTGGAATCTTCTGTGACAGTCCAAGACCGCTCATCGGTTGTAGCGCTTGATATGTAAGTAAGACTACTTTGCACGTTATAATAGGTTGTCTATTGTTGTATAATGTTTTGAAAGATATAATTCTACCAAAAACATTCTACAATTCTACTTACAAATTGATCTGATATGCATAATGTGATTGATTGTAAAATACATTTAATTTGAATTGATTTAAAAGCATTAAATGGGAGCGGTAGGACTAATCCCTATCACACATCCCTAGACACACATTTAAGTAATACAAATACAAATCCTTTTCTTAGGATTAACCAATTAAGGTGCAAACAAGTATCCAGTTAATACAACTGGGAAAGGTTTATGAGCATGAAGATGAAAATTTGAATGGTGGTTTCGGATTCAGCATTTGGAATATGCTGCAAGCTGAGTTTATTTGTGAATCCGGTTAATATTCTGCATGCAAATTGTGTGGCAAAAAAACTGGAGTGAGATTTCCACGAACAGATATCCTCGATTATCGACCAGTCATCAAAGTTTATCAACAGTGTACCATTGTCTTTCAATTTAATTGCTGTTTCTCTCCAACCAAATTGAATTACTCGATCGATCGAACCGACGGTTAATGCTCGGTTGAACGCAATCGTAAACCATAGTCCATTCTGACTGGCGGCTTACTACGTGGTGGTGGTGTAGGTGCACGGTGTCGTGTCACGTCGATGCTCAGCCAACCCCCCTCAGGCCCCAAAGTCGTCCCCGAAGTCGCAGCCATCGGAGGCCATTATACGGATTCCTCATGCGCGCACACTATTTTGCGCGTTTTGCGCCGCCACCGACGGCTTTGTTTGCGCGTTCTTCTCCATCTCTCCTCTCATCGCCTTCCCCATCTCTTCCCTCCCTTGGCGGATTCGGACAGCCGCGATCGCCGCCTTTCGAGCCGATCCAACAGATTAAGCGCGTCCGCCATTATGATATTCTATCGGGGAGGGCTGTGTGGGGGGGGGTGTGATGGAGGTTAAGAAGGTAGAGAACGGTTCGGTTTGTTGACCTTCTTTTGTGCTTCGCTGCAATGCGTGGTGCCGCTGGTGGCCATACCATGCCATGCCAGGCCATGCCCGGCCATGCCCGACCATGGATTTCGTTTGCCTAGACGTCACCGAGCACGTCACCGAGTCTTGGTCGTGGTCGTCGTGGTGATGGTGGATGAAGAAGTAATTGCCCTACACCGTGGTGAAGGCAAGAAAAAAAGATTCTCGAAGGAAGAAACCGTCAGAACAATGAACGTCGTCGCGGAGCTCAGACCTCGGCGAGCGGAAATCCCACTCGACACACGTTCCAAGGGGCCATCGTGGGGGCTTTATGGTTTGTGCTGGAACGGCTCTTGGCCGCTGTACACTCCATTCCACACACACACAGGCGTGTGGGTCTTAGAATGTGAACGAAGCGAAAGATTAACTTGAAGTTAAAAACACTTTACGCTTCACGATCGAACTCGCCTCCTAGACGTAGGGACAGATCCTTTCCGTTCCGTTCAGACCACGCTCTTTGGCACTTCTAGCCAACATTAAGGTACCCCACTCCCCTCGATACCACCTGACACCCACATCCCCCCCGGGGTGGGGGAGTGGCGCACGTGTTTTGTTCAGTCGTTCTTTTTTTATGGGAAAAAGAAGATGACCGCTCGCGCACCCGCAGGAATGTAACCTGTTGCGCCGTTGGCTGCCAGCCGTTGGATGGTTTGGGGGTTTGGGAAAATAAAACTTTACTCCCCGGTTTACCGAAGGAGTGATGTCCAGTGTCCATGAACTGCATACTAATCGGACTCCTCCGGCGGGGACCGGGATCCGGGTGACGACAACTTGCGGGCGCGCGCGCGCAACGCAACTTTAGAGAATCCCATCGGGTTTAAAATCTGTCCTTAGCCACCACCACCTCGCCCACCCACCCACCCACCCATCATACCGGCAACGTGTACTGCCTGTAAAGAGCATAATGAAATTGAGGTTAACCATCAGCACGCAAAACCATCAAACCGCATCAAGCGGGAAAGCGAGTTCGGCGCACAAAACGATAAAAAGCGAAAGAAACGATACATCAACGGACATCGGACAGCCAGCCAGCCAAGCTGCTGGTGCTGCAACCTCGCGATACGTAACCGGCACCTTGCGGTTCTCGCTAATCAAATTATGCGCGCCCAAAAAACGCGCCCAAAATGGGGCCCCAATTGCAGTGCACTTTTTGTCGCATTCCCAAGTTCCACTATTCCATCATTAGACTAATGATTGGCGCTTTTATGATCGAAATCCGGTGGAGGGGAAAGCGTTTGCAGCTTGCAGCGTGTGTTGGCATAGATTTTCGCGGTGGCTTTTGGCACCTGAATAGCGGGCTAAAATGGGAGATTTTGGCGCATTCCGCCACGTTTGTGTGTGTGTGTGGTTAGGGGATTATATTTTCCGCTCCGTGCGGTTAATTTGCATTTCGCGAATCTATTTTGCCATTTGTTGGTTGCGGTGTTTAGCAGCTTAGCGGCGCAGAAAATTTCGGGGCTCGCGGTTTAGAACGAGGAAGAAATGATGCGGGAGGGAATTAGGTGTTTAATGCCGAGGTTTGGCTCGATTTTGATTTCGATTTTTGTGGTTTCTGTACTAGTACTTGATGCTGAAGGTACTATGAACAAACTAGTTGCAACGATGTGTAGCATAAGTAAAGCGATATAATTTTGCTAGTCCTGAAACATAATGCTGTGATATAACATATCATAAAATAAAGTGCATAAATGAAGTACATATTTTAGATACTCCAAAAGCACAATTCTGTTTAATGCAAACGGTATTGAAGATAAAACTGATTACTTCTGCAACACCAAAGGAGCATACGTTATTTGAAAGACAACTATTTGTGCTGATTGAGTATTCAAGAACAAAAAGATTGCAGAATTGTTCGATTTTTAATCCATTAAAGAAAAACTAATGCGTTGTTTGGCTGCGGCAACGTAATGTAGAAACTTTCAACGATTCAACAGACTATGTGCTTTAGTGTTAAAATTTATCATAAAAAGATACCTTTCCAGACGGATATCTTACACCAGATGGATTATATTAGGGAATTACTTTGCTTAATTGTGAGATGTCGTCGATTGGACAGCGCAGTTAGACGCAAAAGTCACTCCGGAAACTATTCATTTAGAATAGCTAATGCACTTTGCTGACGTCTTATCATAAACGAACTTTACCTCAAGTCAATGCAAAGATACATACATATTATTGTGGATAAAAGTATAGGCCTAAATGGTCGAAAAGATCAAGGAGAAGCATTGTCTTTTCATATCTTTCAATTCGATTCCCAAAAAACTAAGCCTCAACTGCGCTCAATCCTCCGGGGGTGTGGGTTTTGAACATTTTCTCACCATTACCATACCTTGCGCAGCCCAGCGCAACACACAGAGACAGACCACATAGCGAGTACCACCATTGGCGGTGGTAGCACGATCGCGTTTGTTCGCTAAGATTGCCACTCAAACGTACGCGGAAGCTCTAGGGTTTCGGAAAGGGCTATCACCATAGGGTTCATAAGGGTTACCCCTCCCCCCACCCCACCCCCCTTTTTGTGACTACCAGTGTTTGTGTGAACCGGCCACCAGTCCGGGCGGCCTTACCGATGAGCTCAGTCGGATGACAACGCAAACGATCATTATTGCTGCTGGCACGGTGGGAACGACACACAACAACAGTAAGTGTCCGATGGTCCACGACTCCCCCTCTTTTCTCTCCTCCCAAAAGACACCCACAAACGCTAAAGAAAACGTCACAAACTTGGCGGGAAACGGGGAAGGGAAGGGACTTCACAATTACACATTATGTTTATTAATAAGCCATTGATGTCGGCTCGAGGGTCCATCGTTTTCGGTGGATCGTGCTGGCTGGCTCCGGTGTCTGACCACCCGGTCCAGGTCCCAGTCCGGGTCTCGGTCTTGATTTGTTTCGTTTCTATTATTACGAGTGACAGACAGAGAGACAGAGAGCGCGAGGGATGGAGCTCTGGATTACCTTTCTTTCACGATCACTTTCCGCATCCGTTTTCGGGAGTCCGTTCGTTTGGAGGACTTTGACGGGGGAATCGGTGGCAGTGAGGTACCCAAAGTCTCAGTCTGGACATAGAGACATCCATGACGGCACCGTGACACACACACACGTCCGTCCATCCGATCACACCCGTTTGCCTCGAGGCTACTTAACGATGCCAGATTCGATTGGACAGATTGTTTGGCTTACCCGGTGGCCTGGTCGATCAGTCGGTCCTCTGCCCCTGAACCAGGGAGTAGGAAGGGAGGAGAAAGTGCGATTTCGAGCCTCGAGTAGTGTGTGACCAGCGGCAGTAGCAGCAGTAGCAATAGCAGCAGCTACCGTAAACTCCGCTGAATGGTCTCGTGTTTAGAAAATATAAACTTATCTGGCCATCCCCTCGCACACTCACATCCCCAAGCGGCCATCGCTGTGGCCTTCTCACGGCAGCGGCACGGCACGTACGGACGGCATCGTGCCGGTAGCCCGATCTGGCTGTGCGATGGTGTGGCGTGAAGTACCCCTTTGGATTGGCCTGCGCCTTGGCTTTGGAGCTAAGCAGCAACACGCAAAGTAAGAGCCTTCAATCCAACGCAAACGTTTTTGAAGTGTGTGCGCGTGTGTGTGTGTGTGTGGAGTGAGAAAACATTAAAATACGTCAAGACGAGGCCTCCAGGTCACCCGGGCAGTAAAGACCGGTAGCCAAAATGCAAAGCGATTCACGATTTCTGCGACGATGATGACGATGATGATGTGGGACGAATAAAAAGGGCGAACACTTTTGATACACTCGAGAGAAGTTTGCGTCTTCATCGCCATCGTCGTGGGTTCGTCGCTTGTGATCGCTGTATGATCGCTCAAATCTTTCGTTTACTATTGTGGCGAATTGAGCATGTTTTCGTATCGAATTTTTTTCTCGATTTGCGCTTAAGCATAGCATCATTCATTGCGCTTTTCGCTGTTTTAAAGTCTTCGGTATGAGCTCCGATCCGGAGTGCGGCCGATCCACGCTGGCTGGCGCTGATCACTATCGAAATCTGTGGCGCGTCTCGACGTCCCTCACTCCTTCGCCACAGATCCATGGTACGGTCATTCGCACTCTTCATCATCGCTTGATCGTGATATCCCCATTATCATCATCATCATCAGTGCCTTGAGACGCCATCCGTATCAACCTAGAATCCCTCCGTCCGATGGAGTGCAGGAGTGCGATCAGAGAGACAGACAGAGAGACAGACAGAGAAAGAAAGAGAAAGAAAGAGTCGATGCAGGTGCATCGTTGCATCGTGGCCGTCGACATGCACGACGATCGGTGAGCGTTCGCCGCTCAACTCACCTCGCGAGAGGAGGAAGCCACCAGCGGGGAAAGGGGAAAAACGGGGGTATGGTGCGGCCCTAAACCGTTGGTTACAGTTTTGTTTTACGACCGATTCACGCCTCGAATGGCCAACACACGCACTCCGGTGCGCCTCGGTACGGAACGGAACGGTGTTCGTGTGCGTCTTGGAGCTGCCGCCGTCGATGTGCGTGCGTAGTTAGCACGGTGGGTTTCGGGGGGAGGAGCGGACGTTCCCGTGACTTTGACCGACCGGCTGCCGCTGCTGGCCAGACCGGCTTCGATGCGGTCATAAAAAGACGCACGCACTTGGTTCATACTTTGATGCCTATCAGCGGCACCGATTTTGAGGATTATGAGCTCCCCTTGAGCGTCTGGCATGTGTGGTCGTGGGTGTGGAAGATGCTCCCTATGCTAACGATGTGCAGTGCCGCGGGTGGTGGCGGACATGACACATTGCTCATGCTGCATGGATGCACTTAGTGCAATGCATCTTCAGTTGGACACATTGGGAGCAGTTTGAGTTGAATTTTTATTTTTGAAAACAATCTGATGGAAGCATATCAGATGGATTTCAGTTTACAATAATTACTTCATAAAGTAGCAGGAAATAAGTGACAGATTGCTGCGTTACAGAATGCAAGTTAAAGCATTCGCATTGAAGCTCAATCGTGCTGGAGAATCGTAGAGGGACCGTCGTTACTAGTAAGAAACCCGGCGGCAAACTCGTTTTAAGAAGTTCTAAGTCTGGCTCCAGATGTTGCTACTTCTCTTGGACATTAATTATTAGAACGATGATTCCAATAAAGGGTGGAGCTACATATTAAGGAGTGTTGTGTAGCTACGAAAATCCTACTAAAAGCATACCTTTATATTTTGAACCTAGAATATAATTCCTTTGGTCAAATGTTGGGCCTATTTCACGCAAACAAATTATAGATTAGGCTCCATTGGCGACTGTGTTGTGTTATTATGTCACAGTATTAGGTCTTGGCGCTCTTTAAAGCATCAATTTCACGTTTCTATTGCTTTTTTCTCGTTAACTTCCTGTTGTACATGGTTTTAGATTGATATTCCCAATTATTATCTCTCTCAAAACCCTGGCAATACAATAATTGAAGCTCCGAATGTTTCTCGACTTGGGCGACTAAAATTAGACGCCTTTAGCATTCACATATCAAAATCTATTAATTACTGAGCCTCTAGACAATGCTTCCAAGCGGATACTCTTATCGTTGCGCACAAAGAAAGGGTTCGTTCTATCACCACCGCACCGGACACCGGCCACGACGATGCTCCGGACGCCGTATCTCCCTGTCTTGGCCCTTTTGTTTTTTGCACAAAAATACCCACCATTAATGATCGCATGTCGGACGACTCCGTACTCCCTCTCCTCTGTGCGCGTGAAGGAGATTGAGATTTTGTGCCACCGTGGCCACGGGACGACGACAATAAAAAACGGGGAAACCATCTTTTGCACACACCAACCACATCGCGCACACATCGTGCTAGTGCCATTGTGTGTAGCTGCTTGCTGCTTGTTGTTTGTTTATCGGACGCGAAGATTTTAAGCCGCGGCAGGCATAGGGCCTGGGGCCCATGGCGAGCGGAATGATGGCTGATTGACGTTTGAATTGTTTTATGAGGAGTGCGTGCATGCAACGACGACGACGGCGGCGGCAATGACGACGACGACGACGCTTGGCTTGGCAACGAAGATTTATTGGCTGCACCTCTGGCTACGCGGCCGGTTCCGTTGCGATTCCTTATCGTGGCACGTCTCCGTTCGGCGTGAGAGGGTGCCTGAGAGGGTGGTTCTACCTCACCTCATCGACGCCCCCCTCCCGACGTGGTGTGCCGATACCTTCTTCAATCTAAATTTCATTTAACTATCGAATCCGGCCATCGTTGCGCGTTCCGCTTCATAAAACGGACAAGTGTTTCGTGTTGCTGTTGCTGAGCTGTCAGTGGGCTCGTAGTTCGTTTGATTTCATCCTTTTTGCATTAATTTTTCGTGCATTAAATAGGAAGCATTCACGTTTTGCATGTCTATAATATGGAACTGCAATCTTGTAAAACAAACCTTTTCAAACGGTCGCTTTCGCCAGCACTTATCGACGAAAGCTCCTCCGGCAGTGGGAAAATCTCGTCGTCGTCCCGGGGCCCGATCTTTCGAAGCGAAATTCCGGAAGCTGCGGCTCCATTTTCGCCACACCTCACGACGTTTTCGCCCCAAACTCAATTTCGCCCCCGAAAAACCGACCGAAATCCACCAACACACTCGGTGAAGCTTTTCCGAGATGTGATGATGATGAGATGTGGTGTGTCCTCCGCCGGTCCTCCGGCAGCCTGTCCGTGTTGCGTCCTCGGGGGTGTCCTTCGGCGGCTTCTTGTGCGCCGTCGCAACCGATGAGCAGATCTCGGAATGCTCGGGTGGCGACAGTCGCGATGCTCGGAACGGCGGCAGCAGCGACGGAAAACCTCGTTTGTTCTCGTTCACTCACCCGTGATTCCATAATGGCGGTGGGCGGTCCGTCGACGGTTGAAAGAGACGGCACAACAAAATGGCTGTTTTAGTTCGGCACTCGGCTCAACAGATGGCGCCACTGGTATCTTCACGGACGTTCCAGGTTGCAGCATAACAGCTTCGTGCCGTGGGAGTACAAAACCAGCACCAGCAGAAGCGTGGCCACAGCGCACACACACACGCCCTGGCAAACAGCAAAATTATCAATTCACCACCACCACCGCCGATGAGCGAACGAGAACGCAATCGAGGCTGCTGCGAGCGGCTTTACGGTTAAAGTTTGCGTCGTGACCGCCACCAGCGCAACGCTTTTCACTGCGTGGTAGAGAGAAGAGGGGGTGTAGTACTCCCCGTGTAGATAGCGCGTACCTTGCGCGTCTGCCAGCGATAAGCGGCACGCACCAACAGCAGCACCAGCTTTAAGAGAGACATTATAGGCCGCCCTTTAAAGGTGTTTCGCGGGATTCCGCGGCATCACCGGCTGCACCGAGACGACAACAGGGAAGGAAAGGAGGGAGGGAGGGAGCGAGGCAGCCACATAAAAAAGCGGTGCCGAGCCACCGCCACACACACAAAAAGGATGCGAACCTGCGAACGACGACGTCGAGGACGACGACGACAATGAAAATTCGCCATAAAAAGGACGAACCACCAACTCCCGTCCCCGAGGGGGCGGTCACAGAGGAAGAGAACGAGGGGGAGTCAATGGAGCCATCTAACACACACTCTCGACGTGTTGGGGGGGGGGGGGGGGGGGGGGTGTGCCGCACGAGGATGTGCCGTCGTGCGGTGGTGGTGGTGGTGGTGCCGTGGGTCCCAAAATATTGTTTTAGGTCAAGACTGCGGCGGAGATTTACGAGCGTCAACAGCCGTCGGGAGGGTTTTTTGGTGTTTTCCCCCCCGGGGGGTGATGGTGAGGAGGGGATGATTTTTGGAGCCGCTCTCTCTCTTTCTCTCTCTATCGCATGCGCTCTCTCCGTGTTCGGTCTTTGTTATGCTGCGTTGCGAATAAACCTTCCCGGAAGCTCGGTTCTGTGGTGAGTCAGTAGCTGCAATTTGTGGAATATGTTGGAGCAGCAGCAGCAGCACTTGCTGACTGTAGAAGGTAGAGGTGTGTGAGCGGAGGAGGAGGAGGAGGAGAGCAAATTAGGAGTCTATGGAAATTTAATTTAATCATTATCATCACATCGCGCCGCGTCAAAAACCATCAGCAGCAGCAGTAGCAATGATGATGGCATCACCTTCCGGGGGTGGTGGTGATGCAAGGCATCCAAGGCATCATCGTCCTGCTGTTTGTCATGACCTGTTGTTGTGTTCGTCGATCGGTGCTTTGATGGCCAGGTATTTTCGTGATTTTTTTTCGCCCCCTCCTTCTATCGAGGATGCTCTTTCTTCATTGTTTCTGAAGCCCTGACGTGCACTCCAACACTTTCGCGGTGTTCCGCGGGAGTGTCTTGATGAAGTGTGCACCACCTACACCGATGCGCGATGTTTGCCGATGATGGCCTTTGGCCTTTGTTTTGTGACACCCGGGCATGCCCACGTGGAACGGGGGAAACTTTCTGCTCCTGTTCCGGTGTGTTTCTGTTCGTCCGTTTGAAAAGTTTCTCCAGAATCCAATGAAGAGAGCGAGAGAAAGAGAAAGAGGCTTTTGCCACCTGGTGAGCGACATAACTGCACACCTTGTCCTCGTGTCACCGCGGGAAAAGTTTTCCCTTTTTCCGCTTTTCATCCTTGGTCGTGTGGTTTCTTTTGTTTTTCGTGTTTTGTGGTGCTCGGCGCGGCTGCGACTTTTGTAGAAGGCTTTACAGCTCGCAAACGGGAAGCGTCAGTATCGATCCCGAATGGGGCCGTAAAGTAGCGCCAAAGACTCTGGAGGATAGAAGCCCTAGACCCTTGCATACCTAGCAATGGATCGTGGTGCTGGTAGCCATCAGCGAAATGGTTTTACTATCATCGGCAGCAGCTTGCTATCTCGTTGGTTCTTAACATTGCCATTATGTCATCCTCTTTTGAAGGTGTAAGAGATGTTTTTGTGGTGGGATTTATGAGCAGAAGAGAGAGAGAAAGAGAGAGAGTTTCACTTTAAGACCATCAAGCATCAGGCATCAGACATTACATGATGAAGGATTCTCGAAAACGATTCGCTGAGCCGCTTCTTATGCTTATGCTCGCGGGCTCAAGTAACAACTCAATTAGGCACGCGGAGTATTTGCGGATAAAACTGATTAACTGCTGCACCACCATGCGGACTCCCATTTGCTTTTCCCCCTTTCATTGCCCCGCGCTACCCCGGGTTTTTTGCACAAATATGTGATAATTCTCTCGACACACTCCAAAAACCGGAGCTCGCGAAACCATATGGTTGGATATGGTCTGTGTTTTGTTTTATTTTCGGTTTTCCTCCGAGTAGCGAGTGCAACTGCCGCCGCCGCTACCATCGCCATTGCGACCACAGAACCCAAGAGGAAATGGAGGCAAGTTTTATGTTTAACGATTGTCGAGCCATTAATTTAAGCGGGGGTCATATAATACTGCGCGGCGAGCTGCACGGAGGAGATGCCCGCCAAAGAGTCTGCGAAGATGCCCTTCCCAATGACGGCCACAACGACGGCCACGACGGCGACGACGACGATGGGTGAAGATGTTGCGTTTATGGTTTTGATCTTTACTTTACCAGTTTATGGGGTACCACCAGTGAGTGTGGAGAGCACCCGGCGTGTTGTGGTGTAACGGCGTGTTGTGGTGTGTGCTGGTTGGTTGGTCTGTGTTGTTCGCATGCCGAAGACAGGAAGGCGCTCGGAAGAATGAGAGAATTTGTTTGTAAGAAACACGACTTTTATGACCGTCCGTGGGAACAATCTGCTCGCGATGCGCTATGATGATGGTGAGCATATGGAAAGGGCATCGCATGCGTGTGTGTGTGTGTGTGTATGTATGCATTTGCAAATGGCCTATTCAAAATGCTTTAAAGAACGCTCGCATCCGACCGAAGATGCCATCGAGAAGGGCATCTCTTCATCCTCGTTCCGATCGCCAAAGATGAGAAATCACAAAAGTGCGGCGCGATTTTGCATCCCCCCTCCTACCTTCCTTTTCCTTGCTCCTGCTGATGATTTTATGCGTCGTACGTGGTGCTAAAGAGTTGATTCTCGCCCTGCTCGCTCCCTCGTTTGCACCTTGCTACTGTCGCAAGGACAGCAGAGACTCTTCGACCTCGCCGCAAAACGGTAGCGAGCGACCGCGCGATAACCCAATTAGATGCATACGAGGAAGCCGCTGCTGCTGCTGGTGCTGCTGCGGCCGTAATCTGCATGGGATCGGTTTTTGGGGTGTGAAGCCGGGAATCCGGAGCGCCTTTTGAAAGAGGAAGCAGCCACCGGGCCTCATCGTGAGCGGAACACTTTAATCATAATCCACAAGACACGGCTCGCAACACGTAACTATTAATAATGCAGACAAAGGGACAAAAGGGAAGCGAAGGAACGAAAAATATGAAAATCTTTTCCTTGGCCACCGTTAGAGTCGACGGTGGTGTCGGCGTGCGCGAAAGCGTCCGGAGCATCTTTGCTTTACGTTTCCTGTTTTTTTTGATGCCGATGTAGTCGATGAATGTTTGAGGGCAGGAAGCGATTTGAATCGGTGTCGGAGTCTCCTCTTGGATTAATTTTTGAGGAGAGGATCTATTCATTTGAGCACGATTGTTGCTAACCGCTGAATTATTTAAATGACTCAAATATTGTTTGTAAAATTTGATTGGATCAAATTCACCTTATTTATGTTATAATCCAACAAAATATTTAACAAAATCTGATGTACTATCAAAAACAACATTATTTCTCTTTTTCTTAAACAAATTTGCTGATAAAAATTGTGTCTGTAAAATCAACATCATCGTATCCCTTTTAAGCAATACATTGATGATTATTCTTTTTAACGCACCAGATCATCGGTATCGTTGTTTTACATAATCACTTATGTGTACTCACTATTACGCCTAGCGGATTGTATTGTTCAAAGCGTGTTTGCCATGTTTGCAACATTCTCTATCCCTATTTCACAATTCTTCCTGGCCCATGTTCTCGACATAAACCAAACAACAAAGCAGTAAGATTCTCCCGCCGAACACCCTGCCGCATAATGTTCCCGGCGGCTCTGCTCGTGCTCCCGATCGATACCTAGCTTTACACGCAAAAGGTGTGAGAAACAGGTGCACGGAATGGATAACCCTTCTTTCCGATTTCTCTCCCCAACATCAATGGCCACAACCATCACTGGTGAGAAGGTGCCTTCGTGCCATGAGCGCACCGGTTTAAACTAAAAACTTTAATCATACAATTGAAAAAAAAAAAGAAGCAATTTACTGGGCGAAGGCAAAAAAAAACATTTAATTAAACACTTCTGGATCGCGTGACGATCTAGCGCCTTTTTATTGGATTTCACAGTTCTCGACAACCGTTGAAGGTGTGAATGTGTGCAGTCGGCGGTGGAAACAAGCTTAACGGAGTCTATTCCTTCTTTATGGGTTCCGATATTGTCCGTTGCCGGCCGTTGTGCTAAATCGTTGTGCCTGCTACCAAAGTCGATAAAACAATAAACCATCCCCGAAAACCTTCTAACCTTTGCGCGAACTCCATCGACAGCTCAAGGACGAAAAGCCACAAGGTGACGCCATACCACATCTCATCATAGTGTAAGTGTGTGTGCATGATGGTCAACCAGGGAACTGTGACACTAGTCCTCCTAAGTTGCGTGCGGTTTTTGGCGCTGAAATTAAGGTGCCGGACCAGTACCGAATGCAACCTAACAACTCCACCACAGA
>NC_064875.1:67675967-67685967 GCF_943734745.1 Anopheles darlingi
TGAGGCGTTGCGCCGTCCATGAATAAATCATTTAATGAGACAAGATTTATGGAGTGTTTTGGCTGGCGGGGGGATGTTTTGGGTGCGTAGCATTAAGCCCACTTCGGGGGCTGCCACTGCACCGCGTTCTTCCGCGATTTTCCGAAATCGAAGCCACCGACCAGAATTCCACCTACATTGGAGCACCGGCAATGCACAGCAGTGTGTGTGTGTGTAGCGATGTGGTAGTGTTTAGAGGCGGCTATAGGCGTGTGTAGGTGCGTCGGCGCGTCGCCCAAAACACGTGCGGGAAATTTATGTGTTCTCTGCATTCGGGCGCACTCCGAAGCGGCGAATAAGATGATACACTCTTCTCGGCTTCTTCTCGCTAAATCTCTCTCTCTCTCTCTCTCTCTCTCTCTCTCTCCCTCTCTTTCGCTCTCGCTCTTCTACTGTATCGAGTTCCTCCATCATCGTCATCATCATCATCATCATCATCAATATTTCAATGGCAGACGTCGTGAATGGTCGTTATTTTTAATTTTATGCGTAACTGACCTCGATTTGTTTCTTTAACGCCAAGCCAAGCTGCCAAGATTGGCAGCCAGGATCGAGATCGATGTGCGGCGTGAACTCGGCCATTCCTACACCTCCGGGCGCCGTTTACACCTACCTCCTCAGGGCGGCGGCCAGTTGCGGCTCGGCTCGGTTATATGTTATAGATTGGAATGGTTGCGGCGTGCGTGTGAGAATGTGTGCCGGCTTGTGGGATGGCGGGGAGGATAGGGCGCTGCTACTGCTTGAAGTTGTTTTATGACCTTTGCCGTTACCATCGGTTTCTATGACATCCATCTTGGGCGGCACCGAGGACGTGACTTTCGGGTTTTGCTTCGAACATGGCCCTGGCCTTTAGCTCAATCTCTGTCTGCCCTTCGTCTAAAAGTTTGCCAAATGGAATCGAAAGATATTCATTTTGCCAGCAAGTTAATAAGTTAGGAGTGTACTAAAATAAATTTATTTGATGCCATTTGTTGTTGTATTTGTTTGTAAGCTTCTCTTAAATAATTTTCTGAAAGCATTGACTTCGTAAAACTCAAGGCACAAAATTAAGATAGAATACTTAAGTGTTGGTAGTCCTATTTCTCTTAACAATTATATTTTATATATCTAATTCAACGATATTCTATATTATGAGCTGCTCTCACTTTAAGTTTGTTGAAAAATTCGATGCATTAATTACCTTTTTTTAAACCTAAAAACATTGTTAATATTTGTTTCAAATTATAATAATTTATATGCTAAATAGTATGGAACCTAGACAAGTGTCATTTTTTTAAGTTTAAATTTAGAATGGTTACCTAAAAGTATGAGTATCATAAACCAGAAAAAGCAAAATCTCCATCGACAGTATACCGGAACCGGTTGGCATGTTGGGAAACATTTAATGGCGCACTGGGCGTCTCCATCGTACATGGCGAATGATTTACAAACCGTCACTGCCAGACCTCCACCATCACCACCACCAGCAACTTCTCCCCAAAAAACCAGATTCAAAACCAATGCCAACCGCTGGTTTGTGCTGTGAAACACAAACTCTGAATTCCACCGAGAGAAAAAGAGAGGAAAAAAAGGGGGGAAAAAAGAAGAAATGTTACAGATTCTGATTATCCATTTGTGCCCGGTTTCCACCACGCACGACGGGCATACGAGCGATGGGACCCATCCATGCGCCGATCCGCCCGTCCCCAAAACCCCGAAATCCGGGACACAGCGGAACGCTAATCATCGTGTCATCGTTTTCGATTATCCTTTCGAGCTCGAGGCAAAGGATTGATGTTGGGGATAGGCACGTGTGTGTGTGTGTGGATTGTTGGTTCCCGGTTTTTTTTCTGTTGTTTTGTCGAACAACTGAATCTGGATTATGATTTCTTTTTTTTCGAGTTCTGTGACTCTCTCTCTCTTTCTCTGTCTCGCTCTTGCGATGTACCGATATTCCCAAAGGCGCTGTTCCACGCTCGGCACACACACACACACACCCGTCCACGTGGCACTCCAGTGAACCACTTTTTTCCTCCTCATCCTCGGTACCAATTTTGCAAACGACAGAGTCGGTCGGAGTCCGCGTCCGACTACCACCGTACCAACACCGTGTTGCTGGTGCTGCTACTCGGTTCCTATCAGCAATTTCCCGGACAGTTTTTTCTCTCTTTTTTTCGCATCGCATCCCGTCGATTTCCCCAGACCAGATCAGCCAGATCGGAATCGCGTCGCTGGTCCTCCACCAACACTACCACCACCACCACCGCCATCATGCGTGAAACATGAAACCGTTTGTCAGGTACATTCCACAAATCGTGAAAAACATCATCCGAACCCCCGGAATCCATTCAATCCATCCCCACCATTCGTCGGGGGCTCGAGCCGGTATTTGGCATCACGGGGCCCCGGGCCCGGGCTTGGGCCTGGGCCTGGGACGAGCTTGTCACGGAGTCGGTCGCGCGGACGACGAGAGTGAAAAACTCATTGTCATTCGATGGTTGGTACGATCGTTCGGGGACACTACTGACGGTGACGATACTGGCGGTGGTGGTGGTGGTGGTGGTAGTACTGGTGTTCCTTGTTCCGGTGAAAGTGATATTCTACAGCAGCAGTAGAGAGAGAGGGGGGGAGACGACGCACATGCTGGTGAATGCTAAAAGCCTCCACTTCCGAATGATGTCACTGCACTGCCAAAGTGAAGTGAAATTGAAATCTGACTAAATTGTTTTCCATCTTCTTGATGTAGCTAATATTTGGCTGGCTGGCTGGCTGGCCGGCCGGGACCACCACCAGCAGCAGCAGCAGCAGCAGCAGCAGGACCAGCGTACGAGCGCCAACCGGCAGATATCGCATGTCAGTGGCTGGTGTTCTCGCGCTGCCCGGCGACCATGCGAGGCTTTGATTGTCACAACGATCATCTCGTGAGCTCCCGGGGTTATTTTGGGGCCCCGGGAACCTCGTTTGTTGGGCTGCTGCAGTGCTGAGTAATTGGTCCCTAGTTGAAGAGGAGTTGCAGGGGCAGGGGGGGGGGGCACATTGAGCTACTTCGGTTGATTGAATTAATTTTTAAATTATTCGTGCGAGTTCCATCGAGGCGGCGTCGTCGTCATTCCGGCGGTCATTCTTGGCGGCCAGTTTGACGCCGGTTGACTCGTCGTCTTCGTCGTCGTCGTCGTCGTCTTTGCCGATTTGAATAGAAATTGTTCCCTGGCACTCACTCGAGTGTAAGTAGGCTTTGCGAGCTCTGTTTACTTTGATTGGGCTCACTAGTGTTGCCCATTTTGCCGAGCAATGAAATGGACATGGAACGGCCTCTACTCCATTTTGTAAATCGTACCAATTGACATTTGCTATAAAGATCGGAGACAATCGGTGTCTCCGGTTGAGGACCAGATTATTCAGATGCTCATGCCTTCGAGTTTAATCCCATTTTTAAAAGTGGACAATTCATTCGTAGACATTAAGTTGAGATTCCATAACTTGTATAAGAAGTATTTTCCTCCAAACTACTGGAAGGTAAAAACAGAGAACACGCGGTTTGCGTATTCGACCTTCGAATGTCTCCCCGTCCCAGGATGTCTGTCGCTGTCATTGGCGAAGAAAATCCTTTACTAAGGCTACTGAGATGGGACTGAGTCATGTTAACGGCGCTGCTTTATCATCCCGTAACCGACGGTGCGTCATCGCCACGAAATGGTCGTCGAACGACGATGACGATGATGTAGATGATGCGGTCTCTGCAAGAAGCAACCTTCCGACGGCTCCTGATGCTGCTGCTGCTGTTGCTGCTGCTACTGCTGTTGCGGTTGTCTCCATCAGGTTCCCATCACGATGCCGTCGGTGTCGAGGTTCCGGTTCACTAGATTCCGTCCGTTCGTCGGTCCACGCCGTTGCGGTGCGGATTCTGCCACGCTAAAACGCTTGATTCATGTCGTCTACCGTCTACCCCGGGTGTCACCGGGCTACCGGGATGCGTGATCGGATCGGATAGGAGTAGAGCAAATCGGCGCCCGGTGTGTAGTGTGTGTGCGACGATGCTGTCGGTGGCTATGCTTATCCGGTACGGCAAGTACGGCTGGCACCACGAGCGTTTCGTGGAAGAGACGTCTTTGTCGAGGATTGGCGATGGCGATGAGCGACGCGACATTGGTGACATTGGCGGAACGGGCCTCGGTCCTTCGGTTCGTCTGCTGCTGCTAAGCAGAGCATCATCCTGCAACGTACCGGGACACCGGATCACGTGGATTACACTCGTGTTCATGTATTTCGCTGCAGGAACTATCGCTGCAGGACCTGCGAGTGTCCTACGGATATCGAGCGAAGTTCAATTATTTGAAATGGAATGCGGACTCCAACTTTGTCTCTGGGGAGAAAATTCTGTTGATCTGCTGCAATACTCATCGTCCACCGGTGTATGTAGTGGGTATGTCCTTCGTCGACCGGATCGTTTCATTCCGGTGCGCGTCGTCCGTTCCCTCCGTTCGGCATGGTTGCCGTGGATGATAAATTGTTTATCGTTCACTAACCAGTGGAAGAACCTGTCGAGGCAGTCGATGGTTGCGAGGAATGCGGCCGGGGGGTGGAGTTTGTTGTGGGTTTTTGGGGGCCTTGGTTTTGGCCTTCGTGCGTGAATCGATGTTGACTTCATCGCCCCCTTTCCTCTTCTCGCTCTCTGCCCGCATGCCCGGAGATAGCAAAGTTCGTTCGACGCGACGTTCCTTCGCGAGGGCTATCATTTGCGTTGTTCGCAATCGTATCGTGACTTCGGAAACGGAACTAAATCATCATCAGTGCTCGGGATTCGAGGACGAAACCGACAGTCCGTTGTGGTGCGGTGCGGTACAGCTCCTCCGTTCGCTTCCGCCGCGCTCTCCGGTGACAAGAAGCAACAAATCGAGGTTTCGACCTGTCCCCGGGTATTTCGTCGTCCGGAGTCGTCCGGAGACGCGGGGGAGAATCATTCGGAATTAAAGTGTTTATGGTAATGCACCGCCACCGTCGTTGTCATCGTCGTCGTCGACCTCGACGGTGCGATGTGTCTAGTCCTGGCCACAACGACTATTCCGGAATCCGCGTTCGGAATTGACGTTAAAAGAAGACTTCGATTCCACGCCGGTACGGTCCGCCTAATGACGATGATAATGAGACCGATTGGAGGAAAATTATTTTTTATGATTTCCAACTCCGACTCCTCGTGGTTTGAGTGTGAGCGACGCGTTCGTGTTGCATGTTGTTCGCAGCGTGCGTGTGTGTGTGTGCGTCTGTGTAGAGTGATAGGTACAAAACGGTACACATGTTCTAGTCGCCCGGGAGGACGCCTGGTGGTGGATATTTCGTGTCAGCAGCTCATTGTTAGACCATCGCCAGCGGGTCCATGGGTGGCAAAAAGATACATGGAATGGCCACCTCCTCGTATGCTGCTGCCGTTGCGTTCGTGTTGAAGCCAAATTTTGACAGAAAAAGCGTCCATCGCGTTCATGACGGCGGCAGGCGGCAATGTCTACTACGATTTGGCACGATGTATTGACGTACGGCTTATATCGAGGAACATATATCGCGAAAGTGGAATAGCTACGAGCTTTGGTGTGGAATGTCAAATTTCGAGGAAATGCTTTACATACTGCCAACATATCATGCAAAAGGTCATACGAGTCTTTAATTGTAAAAGGGACACACTTTGCAGCCACTTTGCGAGCCGCGCCAGATGCGCCAGAGGCCATTCGGAGCCCACTTCGATGCTCGTAAACATCGTTTAGAGCTGCCATTTGAAGGAAGGGAGGCACTTGTTTGAAGCCCACAGCAAGACCAAAGAGATAAACCGAAAATGGCGAGCCCGGGCATAGATCAAAACAATAAAGCTCGCATGTTTTCGATGGCTTTGGGGGGAAGGGGAAGGCAAGGGAGGGACGCACAAATGCACAAATGAGCCCAATGGCTGGTGGCGGTATAAATATGTTTTTTGATGTCAATGTGGCACTTTTGATGGCACACAATCGTCGTCGTCGTCGTCGTCGTCGCCATCGTGGCAAGACAAGAACCTCCAAAGTGGGCTGGTTGGTGCGGGTGTTTTATTATTTATGGAGCCTCAGCCCCGCGGGAGGGGCAGCGGGGGTTTGGTTTGTGTTTTTTTTTTCGGGAAAGGAAGTCTTGGTGCAATCTTCTCTTTTGCGTATTATGTGCGTGCGTGTGTGTGTGTGTGCGTGTGTGCCCTTCCCTCTCGACCACCGGGAGGCATAAAGCTGTTGAAAACACACCACGTGCTCGCCATTCGGCAGGGGGCCTCCGGTTTTACCATATTTTATAGCACGCGAGGCCGCGAGCTGCGCGAGAATCATACATTACGACACAATAAACGTAGAACATAAGTCGCGAAATGGAGAGTTTTATTCCTTTCGACCTCGCCGCTGCCCGCCCTTCAGTGGCACCATCCTCGGTCGCACCCACTTGTCACTCCGTTCCCGCTTTCGTCCCGTTTTCGTTTGGAGTGTCTAAGTGAGAAGGACCTCTGCGTTGGCCAGCAAGGAAGGATGATGTGTGGATGTGGATACGGCGTTGCTCAGTAGAGAACAAACGCAAAGATGAATGTTTTAGCAACATAAAAACATAAATTTAAATTAACAATTAGTGAGCGATCTGCGAGGATCAAATTCGAACTTAAATTTGAAAACAAAAAGACGGTCTTGCTTTCGGGAACATTAAATTGCACGCCAAGAACCTTGTCTTAAAGGTGAATTGTTTTCTAGTGCTATCCGTGCGTCGCTCATGTGTGTGTGTGTGTGTGTGTGTTCGCGTAGCATTCGCTGATGACAGTTGTTAGCGAGAGTAAGGGAACAAAGTTCGAGCCAACTTTGACGTGATCCATTTTCTGCTCCACGCATCAATCTTCTTCTTCTCCGAACCGATCCATCGGTAGCGCATCGCGGTTCCTGCTGCTCTGTGCTGCTGCTGCCGATGGTGGTTGACTCCCAGTCCACGAGAAGAGGTCACGGAAGGGACACGAAGAGAAAGAGGTTCAAATCAAACAAACTTTCACACCGAGCAGCAACCAAGCACTTGTACGTTCGATGAGTTTCCGTTTTCCGGGCGTTTCCGGGCGCGTCACACCACACACATCACCCCCCCTTTCCCGGTTCTGTCAGCCAGCCAGATGACAGGGCGGACGCTTGGCAAATATAATAAAACTCTCTCACTCGCATGCGTGTATGTGTGTGTGCCCTCGGATCGCTTTCCATGATCCCCGGGATAATACCGGGAGTTGTGTCAGAGTCCTGGGATCGTCCTGGGAGGGAGTGGCCGAAGCGGAAAGAAGACTCAATAAAATGTTCCTTCACACCGAACCGTATACGGTGGAACCGAGGCTTCAAGAGGAAGGTTTCTTCCTTCCTTCCTGGTTTTCGAATTGCAAAGTTTCACACACTCCCTCGACAAATGCCGAATCCTCATCCGTTAATCAACTTTCGTTTGAAAACATGTTACGAGCTGTTTGTCCGCGTCCCTGCGCATCGCTTTGTTCCTTTTGGGGTCGCTGTAGCTTGTGGATGAAAAGCTCTTCACTCTCTAATATCGTTTTGGTTTGTTGCTGTCTATGCTATGGAGGAAAGGAACGGATTTAATGCTTCAAAGGCAACACTCTTCCACGAAGTCAAATCAATCGAAGCTATCGCGTTCATTGCTTCGGTTTGCGATTGATGACGTTACGATGGAATTTGTATCACTCACAAACACATCATCTCACAACCTGACGACACGACCTCTAGCGTTGGTTTGGAAAAGGGGATTCACCATCGGTGCACTAAGCAGGAGCGCCCCCTGCTTCATCCCCTTTTTTTAGGGCCCCGAGAGGACGTCCCACTTTAGGCCGGAACGCGGAACTCATTCGAGGCTCATTCGTTCCGTTTCGCGTTTCAATGCGCGACGACCGACCGGCGACCGGCGTGGCCTTTGGCGGAAGGTTTGTATTTATGCTTCCTTCCGTCCTTGCCTTGGCTTCCGGATACGGGTAGGTAGGGGGTCGCCGACGTGGTCGCTGCCGCACGGATGCGAGTCGCGTGTCCTACTCCCACTCCCTTGTGACGCCTTACGCACACATTGCACGGAGCCCAAGGGTTGCAAACCTTCGGTGCACCCTTCGCGACGACCACGACTGCCGCAGTTACCGCGCGGTGTTTGTTCTGGTGCGCCCGACTGACTGGCTGTGTGTGTGTTTATGCTCAAGCATCAAATAAATTTACGTCACATTTGAGTGCCATAAATAAACTCTAAACAAATCTGATGTTATGATTGCGATAAAAATGAGAAACTCTGCTGCTGCTGCTGCTGCTGCTGAGGGAGCGAGTATTGAGAAGATAAAACACACAGCACAATCACACACATACACCGAGCAAGAAGGGTGGTGACTGGACCGGAAACTGGGCGGTGAACGCTCCGGAAGAAGATGCCCGGAAAAGATGCGAAAATGGTGTCCTGGGCGCAGCGATGAAACAGAATACGGAAAAAAGGCAAAAAAAAAAACTGTCGGAAGAACGAAAGCAAGACGAAGGAAGGCGGGGTGTCTGAGTGCGCACCGTGCACGGGCGACAATAACACTAAACCATGGGTGAAAAGTGATCGTCGGATTTATGGTGCATCGATTTTCACATACTCCGGGAACCCGAGCGCTTCAATCGTGAACGCAATGACCTCCGACCCCCGATGTGGTCTATAAAACGCTTCTCCAGACTCCGGACTCGGGCTGAGGCTTCGCAGTTCATGGCTCCACTTTACAGCAGCACCGAGGTCGAGGTAAGACCCTTACACAGAAGACTTTTATTTTATTCTCGATGCAATAATACAAGGATCTGGGGTTCTCCAGTTGATTTGTAAGCCACCACCTCCCGGGGGCTCGTCGTGGGTTCGTCTCGTCATCACTGGGCACCGGCACCGACGACAGTGAAGTGTCGAAGTGGTTTTACGATAGTTTTAGATGCGCCAATTCCGCCGGCGGTTCAAATGAAAGTAAATGATTCACAATTGGCTGGATGGCTGGTTGTCGGATCATAATATGGAGTCCGTGCTTGAGCAGTAAAATGCGAGAAGTGTGGTGCGAGAGTGTCGTATACTTACTGTGCGATATGATGATAAGGGGGATTGAGCATTGTGTTTTTGTTTTTGGATTTTTTTTCGACATTTTCAAACACATTTCGTTTGCATAAATGCTAATCCGTACAATGTGGATTGATTGGTGAAATAGCTTATGTTTGGCAGCGTGCATTTTTGAAATGATTTCACTGCATTCGAATGGTCTGTTTAAGGAAAATAACATTATTAAAAAAGGGAAATTGGAGAATGGTATGTTCATACAGAGAGCTAAGAAAAGAGAACAAGATGTTATGTTAAACACATGGTGGGTACAATGGAATTTGGCTGTATAAATGGCCAATTTTTTAACCAATTGAAATAAAATCATATTCAGATCTATAATTCTCATGTGGCCGATGCATAGTCGTGTACAGTGATGGAATTTTAACATTTTAATGGAACACGGTATTTCTGAATACGGTTTTTGTGAGTATTTCTACAAAAACTCATCAAACACATTCGCTAACGTTTTCTATACCGCATTTTGATTGGTGTTATTTCAGTTAATGTTACAGAATCGAACCCTTTGTCTTCCTTATTTTTCTTATTTCTCTTGCGTTTTTTATTTTCCTATTTATTTAATATACTTTATCTTTCACCTCCTCTTCTTAAAGATTCGGAATGCATGCTTCGTTGCAATGATTAGAAAAGTATTAATTATTTAGCGTAAACGATTCGCAACGTGGGACAACCATTTTGATAAACTAGAAATCATTTAAAATTCTCTTGAGACAACATCAATACCGTGCAGCTGCCGACGGCCTTCGATCACATGCATGCGCTACCCACACTTCTCTTCCGAAGCTTCTGCAACTCCTTCTCCACTTATTGCTACCGAGAAGCCCCATTCCCTCTGCCCCATTCA
>NC_064875.1:67688467-67690967 GCF_943734745.1 Anopheles darlingi
ACGCGAATCAATCGCGTTCGTGGTCGCCATGGACGTGGAATCATTGCTGCTGCTGCTGCTGTTGTTGCTGTTGCTGCTAGACGACTGCTACTTCAGCGAACCAGGACAAAAACGGGTCAGCCTTATTTTAATGAACATTACTGTGTCTGGTCTGGACTTTACCTCATGCACCCCCGCTCCCCGGTGTGTACCAGTGTGCCAGAATTCCAACCGACATTGGTAACATGCTTAAGGAATTTAAGAAGCCGCTTCCCCGGCTGCTGCTCCCTTTCCGCGACTTCTCCTCTCTCTGTCTTCGCGATCCGCAGATGTTTGCTCGATTGTTTGCTGGGAATGGCGAGCCGATCGCCAGTGCCCGATGTCCAGTGCATCGATTGACGAGTCAAAAAACCTGACAAACGGACACGGCCGGACGGACGGACGGACGATCGGACGGATGGATGGATGGATGGACGTCGTCGTCGTCGTCGAGCTCGTCGTTGGCTCGTCCACTGCGTGTGTCATTTTCGATGCATTTTTCGGGGTTCCAGCTCCCTGCTCTGTCCTGTCTGCATGTCTTCAGCAGCAGCAACAGCAGCACCAGAAGGCCCCTTGAGCTGCGCAGTTATTTATTGTTTCGCCCAGAACGTCTTCTTTCGCCGTTCGACTTCGAGTCCGCGAACTGCGGGAAGAACTGCTTTGCGAGGATTTCGAATGCCACATACTTTTACCTCGTTTTTTGTTTTTTGTTTTTTGTTTTTCGTTTGTTTCTGTTGTCCTGCGCTGCCAAAACCTGCGTTTGCTTATCGACTGATGCTGCTGCTGCTGCTGCTGGTCGCGAGTGTTGCATTGTTGAAGCCCGGGAGTGTATTGTTTTGTGCGCTGAAGGGCAGCGTTCTCGACTGGCAGCGAGAATTTGTGTTGGCAGCATTTTTGTTTTGTGCTCGGGTCCCAGCTCCCTCCCCAGTCCCAGTCGCGTTCCAGGGTTCTCGGTTTGGCGTTCAGTCGCGACGCGCGTTCCACGACACTGGCCTGGCCTGGCTGGCTGACCAGGGAGATCCGTTGGACTGTTTAAAATTCAGCAGAAATTCATTCACCGTTACACCATGCTCTGTGGTGGTGCTGCGTATGTGTGTAGCGCCAGATAGGGAGCTTGAGGGTCCCCGGACCATCGCCTTGAGTCTAGCGCGATTGGGGAGAGGCACTCCCGACTGGTCCGATTGATGGATTTCCTCCGAAACGCGACCAACGGAAGACGAAGAAGAGGACACGGGCATCGTGGTCGTCGTGGTCCGTCCTACAACAACCGAACGAACCTCCGGTTCAGGTTTTCTCGTGATGGATCGATCGCACGATCGATCGCAGCCCTTCACATCGAACGATGCTGCTGCTGCTGCTGTTGCTGCTGACGAAGACGACGATGATCGAAAAACGTAGCAGCAGTTCATTAACGACGACGTGTACGTGCGAGATTGAAACGGAAAGTACATCATTAGGGCACCCCGGGTACCGGTTTGTACAGGAAGGGGGCCTGGAAGATGGACAGACGGTGGCCAACAACCAAAACAATGTGTGTCCAGGCAATGGGAGGCCGGACAAAACCGGGAGCATTATGCGTGCTGCTGGCAAACCTGATTTCGATGGTCGCGTCTCTCGCGCTGGATTAACGAATTGACGTGCGACGACGACGACGACGACGACGACGACGGTTCTTCGGACTTCAGTCTGATTGAGATGACGGATGTTGGAAGAGACGCATGGCATGGCGTTCGACGGAAGCGTTTTCTGTGACAGAATGCAAGATTGTGAAGGTGACACTCGAAGGAAGAAATGCTGTCGAGGATGTGCTAGCCTGGGGTGGGGGGGAATACTCAGATTCAGGAACGTTGCCTTCAATTTGCTCTTAAAGCATCCTCGGATAGCGACCTCCATCACAGACGAGGAACACTTTCATCCGGCATCTTCCATCTGCAAACCCTCCAAGTGTTACAGGAGTGGTTCCATGGGATGAAAGAAATGTCTCTTCCTTTGCGTTTGTGCCTTTAAAAACTGAATTCTCCAAAAAAAAACGGAACAACAGCTACTAGGTGTGCCGACCGACCGAGCGACCTCCTTCTGTCCTGTCCTTTCTCCGATTTTCGATGATTTATGGCACCAGAGAAGCGGAGCACAACTTATTGTGAAGCAACCGCTACTAGAACCCGAGGGCCGGAAATCCCTTCAAAAAAGTGGTCATCGGTCCCGCCTCCGGTTTTTTTTTGTCGGGTTGTCCGGCAAGTAAAAGTCACAAACGGAATGTCCCGGCTCTTCCGGCTGGTTCCGTCCGGTGGTTTACAACCTCGTTATAAATGAACTCTGCACGGCCAATACACCGCAGAATACCGGTGCTGGTGGCCGTTTTTAGGTTCTGGTTCCACCTTTTACTCTGCCCCTTTTGGGGGGTTGTTGGCTTCCCCTCCCAAATAAATCAACCATCCGGGTTGTCCGAAACCGAAACCATGAATTTATGGCGCCCAATTGA
>NC_064875.1:67698467-67700967 GCF_943734745.1 Anopheles darlingi
AATCGCAATACTCCATCTCAACGCCGGCCAAAGTCATGGATCTGGATATATGGTTCACAGGAAAGTAAAGGAGCGTTCCGGCACTAGAAACAATATCACCCAAAAAACCCTTGGTCCAACACCTTGGCCATCACCAACGTACCGTGGTACAACGCAAAGACGCAGCCAAAGAACCCACGTCGGATCTCGCGACCCGAGAACCCACGAGCAGCCAAATCAGGTGATGATATTGGTTTATTATGCTAATATCATTATCGATTTCAATTTGCTCCGGCGGGCGCGCGCGCGCGGCGCCCGTGTCGTCCGAGGTTTGTCGACTGTCGTCCGTCGATCATACGGAATCCGGATGCCGTATTCTTTGTTTTTCGCATATTGTTTCCGATGTTTCTTGTTTCGCTCTCCTTTTCTCTCAAGGCGAGGATTCTTGTTATCTGTTGTACTTGCTGTGGATCCTTGTGTGGAGGGTCCCAAGCCGAAGTGGCCGAAGCAACGCAACCAGCCCGTCGCCGCCATCGTTTACCGGAAAATCGGTTATACCCGATTGGTCCAGCACGTTGGGCTTCTCGAGGGTTCAAGTGGCGTGGTGGTGGTTGTGTGGTGGCCATTTGTTCTGATTTGCAGGCTTCGGATGCTAATGGTTTCGTAGAACGTGGAAACTGCTTCTACGCTTCGGAGAGGGCAAGGACAAGGGGGCCAGCAGGACACGCGAACGTGTTGGCCACCTCTCGGGGTTTGCGCATTTGGATTTTCTTTCCACCACCGATGCTCAAGTGCTCCGTTCTGTGTGTTTGTGGTGTGTATGTGTGTGCAACAGCCGGTTTTCCGTGCCCGGCGTAATGGCCATTTTCGGGGATTCGCCTGTTCGGTTCGGTTGGCACGAACGAAATTGGATTAATTTAATTATTGTCTGTGTTTTTGTAGCGATGCCAACAAAAAGCGTATGGCCGAGAGCGGTTTAGCTCCGATGATGGCGCTACAGCTGCTGCTGCTGCTGCTGCTGGTGCCACTCGAGAGAAAGAGAGAGAGTCCCAGGAATCGAATGATCACGATTATTACTTTGCATGATAATCTGCATAATCGTCTGGGTAGTAAATAAAGAAACAAAAAAGTAAGTGAATTTCTTAATTTAATTCCATGCTCCATGTTAGCAAAGCATAGACAGAGGAAGGCAGGGGGTGTCATTGATAAAAAGCTGGATTATCGTCCGCAAATACTGTGCCCAAATGAAGGACTTCTAGGACATATGGTTCTGCTGGATATCCTATAAACCGCGAACTATTGTCTACTAGATTGATCGGAGTGCGGGCATTTTACTACGAATCCAGTGGCTACTAAGCTGGCTCCTTATGTCAAAATCCCGGTCACCCATTTGTACTCATTCTTTTCCTCTTAAACGTCAATCTATCCCTCCGTCTGCTGCACTTGGTCCGTATCATCCGCAAGTGTCCAAATATTGGCCCAAAAGCCGATCTGGGCATTATCCACGATACGGTATTTACCAGCGATAAATCGTTGGAACGATTTTCAAACATCTTCATCCGGGTTCTTATGGTCACTCGAATGGTTGACCAACGGGCGCGTCTCACCCCTCGACCACCAACCTAGGCAACGATGACGTCCGGATGGACATCAACAAGTCGCACTTCACTTCAAGAATCGTCCGCTTTCACTGACCATAATCGGCTAGCGTGCGAGTGATCATCATTATTAGCTAGCTTCTTCTTCTTCTTTTTTGGCGGTGTATCCTGCGTGTCCGTAATACACAGCAACACCTCCCCCGATTTCTCCGGTAAGATGTTTGCTCTTTTGACATTAATTCCTTGGGAGTCAATAATCGATACGGATGTCCTGGCGGCCGGGCTGGCCGTAATTCCTCTTCACCGTCACTGCGAGGGCGTGCGTGCGTGCGTGCGAGCGTCCGGTGCGTTAAAAAGTAAGGTTACGTTGCGTATCAAGGGCCGTCATCAAGCGGATCCCCTTCGGGAGGAGGGGTTGCCATTTAATGTCTGTAACAATCGCAAAAGAAAGAAGAAGAAGAAGAAGAAGAAGAAAACGATGGTGAAGCGAAGCGAGAAACCGTGGAACAGTGAATTCAATCGATTGCCGGCCGTCGGATTGCTTTCCTGGTCAATCACCGGTGCTGATGCTGTGGATGGCCGGGGATAATGTACGGTTGTGTTTGTACACATGTTTCCGGGGGCCACGTTTCTGGCGTAATACCACGCGGCGCTGTTGAGCTCGGGACAGGAGGCTGGCGATACCTTGCTGGCCGTTATCCTGCCGATGGAGGGAGGGCGATGGCGTCCGATGGATTTCCTATTATGGCTTCGGTCTCGGTGTGATCGGTATGGCGTTACGCAATGTTTATGTTTCGGATCAGGCGAAGGCATTCCTATTCTCTCCCTTTCGGGCACACACGGGGGAGGCGTGCTGCTGACGGGGGTGGGATTCCCTTTTCTTCCCGTCTTTAATGACGAGCCACGCAGCCCGAGGGGTGCGC
>NC_064875.1:67705967-67723467 GCF_943734745.1 Anopheles darlingi
TATCGGGGCCTCTTTTTTTTCTTCTCCTCTAGTTGGAGCGCATCCTTCTGTGAAGCACCAATACCGAGCAACAGTACGAAAAAAAAGGAAGCTAAAAGAAGCCAGCTAAAGTGCCACCAAAAGCAGGTGGCAAAAGGGGTACAAGGGGAAAGCGAGCAGCGAGGCAACGAGTCCTGTCAGCGCCCTTCTTAGGATTGGAGAGAGCGAATCGCGCACCGTCACCGCCGCCGCCGCCGGTCCAAATCCTTGGTTGGCGCGCAAAAGTTGGCTATTTTGCTTAAGACAAAAATAAAACTCACCACTTCAACACCTGTTAGGCGAGCGTGAAAGCATAATTTGCATACTAAAATTAAGCGATTCTGTGCTCTCCCTCCACCCCTCCCTCGGTACCTGCACCACCACCTAACAGGCAGGCGAAGACGAGCAAAGATCCGATACGCCAAGAGATCCGAAGCTGAAGCTGGCTTTTGGTGCCGGTGCCGCTGTTAGTCCCATTGCCGTGGCAATGGTTTCGAAAGCGATTTTTGCTAACACGCGCACCTCCTCTTTCTCTTCGAGCCTCCCTTTGGCCGTTGCTTTCATCAATAATTTAAAATGGCGCCTAAAGTGTGCAGCACTATACCGGGCAGAGGCTCCGGGAGCACCAGAAGTGGAGAGAAATCCCTTTAATATTTACGAAATCTTTTTAAAGCCTCCCGGGAGTGTAGCGCCAGCGGTGGTGTAGCAATACCACAGCAGCAGCAGCAGCGTGATCAACGCGATAGCGACCATGTTCGACCAGAGATCTTCCAGGCGTCCTCAGGGTGCGCCCAAGATGGCGCAAAGTTTGGAAATCCAAGACCATGCCTTTTCGAAGCGGATTTCGAGTGTCCGCGTGTGTGCAACGTGCTGGCGCGCGCTGTGTGTGTGTGTGTCTTGTAAGCCACTTCGTCACCGGGAATGCTTCGGTCTGGGAGTCGATGGGAGGTGGGAGGTAGCAATCAAAAAAATGAAAGCAAAAAAAAAACGTGCGGCTGGAAAAGCCAAAAAATAAAGGAGAATATCCGACTCCAAAGCAAAAGAAAAAAAAACGGAAGAACGTTAGAACTGCAGCCTAAAACGGGGAAATCCCTTTACTCCCCACAACGACGACTGCCTTGATGACTGTAGTAGTAGTGGTGGTGGTTTGTTGGATTTCGACCCAGCAGGCGTGTTGCGCTCGTTTGCAGAAGGTGCTGCTGCACGGGCCTTCATCCCAGCAGGCCTCCACCGTCGCCGTCGTCGTCGCCATCGTCGTTGCCATGACTGTCGCAACAGCAGAGAACCTCAAACATTGACAGCGACTGAAGTGACTGAGAGAAAGAGCAAAAAGGGGTGTAAGCAAAGGAACGGGTGTGAGGAAAACGGAAAATGCGAAGAAAATGCCCAGCCTTTGCCTTTGCCTTCGTCGTCGTCGTCGCCGTCGACGCGTTTCGAGGAGGATTTCGAATCCAATTCCTCCAGAGTCCGGCGTTGGACATCTCTCCCGCGCGTCTCGGTATTCGGTGCACCATCCAACCGCCCTCCGGAAAACCGGGAGGCGAACGAACGAGCGAACGAATCCGGTTGGCCGGATTTACCTAAACTAATGTTAAAATATTTGAATATTTATGTAGTTATGCTTTCGGTTTTCGGCGAGCCTTCTTGTGCCGTCGCTTCGTATGTTGCTTCCGTTTCTGTACCGGTGTGCCAGCGGTGCTGGTGTTGGAGGCAGGCTTTTATGCGGCTTCGGACTTTGCCGTGTCGTCTTGAGATTCCTTCGTTCGTTTTCGCTCGCCCAAGGATCACATCAACCCGGTGTTCGAGATGTGTGTGTGTGCGAGTTGGAAAATAAAAATGTGAATCACCATGTTGTGGGTCCGCCGCCGCCGTCGCCGCCACCGTTACAGGTTCGCCGGCCTCGAAGGCCTATACCAATCTAATGCCAAACTAAAGGCACCACCTTGAAACCCCCTCCGGGATATGTTGCTACTTCTGTTGGCGGCCATAGTGCTGTTAGAGGACGAACAGAGGAAAGCTAAGGCGCGGTCGCCATTCCGATTGAACCAGCCAGGTGTATCCGGTACGCCTCTTGGACTGTTGGGCTGTTCTGCTTCACTTTCGTTGGATGGCCCGCCACCCCCGGGAAGGAAGAGGGATGGATTACCTGTGGAGAAGGGATGAAGGGCTGGCTGGCTTAAAAAGTTTTTCCCGAGCGATTTTGGGGCCTACTACCACCGGATAGACGATTTGCGTCTTCATCCCCATTTCGGTTCTAAGGAGGTTTTCCAGCAGCAGCAGCAGCCGTAGCTTCCGCGAAACATGATTGCGCACACCAAGAGCAATCCAAGAAAATATGTTTTCTTAAGAAAGAGTGTTTTCCCTGAGAAGTTCGCGGAGTTTGATAATCGTTCGAAGAAGCACTTCCTCTCTCTTTCTCTTTCTCTGGGCCAACTGTGAGGTTCTCGGTGACGAGATTTCATTTTCATTTTCGTCGATTGTAACGTTTTCCTCACACTCGGTACCTCAGAAACCGGTGATGCGCTGTGCAATCGATGCCTACTCTGAGCCGTGGTGAGCGTTTTGCAATTATTTAACAAATTCGTACGCCACCGTCACCGTCACATAGCAACCGAGCCGAGCATACACGCACGCACGCATTGCACACAGCATGATGATGATGATGATGATGATGGTCAGCGAAAAACCCGAATGCATGCCTATGTCTAAACATGGCATGTTGGCGTTGGCGCCTCCCGGTCCTCCCGCTTGATTTACATTAGTCGTCGTGGTCGTCGTCATCGAATCGCATGTCGAATCGCGTTGCAGCAAAACCAGCGCGCCAAGCGCATGTTGTTGCACTGTCGTCGTCGTCGTCGTCGTGGTCGTCGTCATTTTGCCCTTGCCCACAGCATAGTTCATGTTCCGATGCGTGTTTGTTGCGTCTTGCGTACGGATTCCGTGCGTTTCCTTTTTCGAACAACAAGACCGGCGTCTCGATGAAAGGAAGGGCTGGGTGGGGGGAGTAGAAGGAGGGGAGGCCACGAAGAAGTGCCCACACGCTTCCATCCGAGTCTCATCTGTCGCGTCGCCAGCGGCCCTCGACGTCCGTGTCTGGCTTTCGATACGCGGCTGGCGCTACAAACCGCTGGCGCTCTGCCGATACGCCGGGGACATGCCGTGGATCAGACCAGACCAGACCGGACCAGACCAGATGGTCGTCCCGGGAAAAAAGGGGTTGTGGCCCGGGCTGGCGTCCCGGGCTTTTTCCCGGGAATCAAGGTGCCATCTCGATCGTTTGTACGATTGATTACTAATTCATTGCTGTTCCCGGGCTCCCGGGTCCTCGTTTCCTGTTTCCTCCCTTCTGTCAGTGGCGGTGATGCGCCGACGAGAAGTCGACGTGAACCGTTAGGCGGCGGTTTGGTGGAATATGGCGGAGACGAATGTTTCAAAAATTTTCTCAAGAGAATTTTGATTTATCGGCACCGCGGAAGGAGGGAAAATGGGAGATTCGATTTAGTTTAAGGTTTGGTGAAAGTTTACTTCATTACTGTTTTGAAATGTGCTCGTTATTGTTTTGAAGATCCATGCTTTAAATTGTCGCCAATTTCAAAGTCGACGATCAAGCAGATCAGGAACGAATAGAAATTAATAATTCATTTTGAACTATTGTAAACTTTGTATGAATCGTTAGTGCGAAGCAGTATTCTGATTTGTGATAAGTTTGATTCTTTACTCTAATGAACTCTATACGCAGCATAATTCGTTTGTGATTTTGTTATAACATGGCAATGTTTTAAACGAAAAAAATGTTAAAAAATACCACGAAACATCCTGTAAAGAAAGTTTGCTTTACTATTTATTCTTTTTAAACAAAATTTTCCGACAAGCACGTTCTAAGACTCTCGCTAGAACACATCACAAGATGACCCCAAGGGCATGTCCTTGTCGGTTGCTTGCCACCGAACTTGCAGCTCCTGTGCATCCTTCCGTCCCTTCGTCCCCGTGCTGGAACCGCTGGACAATTTATTAAAATTGATTACGATACTTTGTGTCGACCACCGAACGACCAACAGAGCACGACACACGCCGACAGCCAGCCAGACATACTCCGAAGGACATGTCCGCCGTGGAGCGAGCGAGCATAAAAAATGGCCGCAAAGAAACACATCCGTCGCTGCTCAGCGGACCCGCAACGGGAGCAAAACCTTAAATAAATGGGTCGTCTCGAGCAAAGTGTTTCGCCCGCAGCAATATGGGACCTCGGGTTGTGCCTGTGTGTGTGTGTGTGTCGTTGGCCAGACCATGGTCCGGGAAACATTGCCGCGCCGCGATTCCGCGCCGGACCGGGATCGACGCGGGTTGATAACGTGTTTGTGGCATGATTTGATAAATTGGTCCCGATCACTTCGGAAAATGTGTATGAATGTCTATAATTATCCCGGTGGCGGCCAACCAGAAGAAGGCTTCCGTGCGCCGGATACCACCACCACCAGTACGACGACCACCTCTGGACTCTCTGCACTCTGCAGCTCATTCTTATCATTATGATTGTGCTGGAAAGCGGTACGTGGTGCGGATGTATCTCTCTCTCTCTCTCTCTCTCTCTCTCTCTCTCTCTCTCTCTCTCTCTCTCTCTCTCTCTCTCTCTCTCTCTCTCTCTTGCTCTTCCTCTTCGATAAACAGTACATATTGTCTGAATTGCACCTGACGTCCGTTAACAGATCGTATTATTATGAGCCATATTTGTCGTTGATTTTTATGATTTTTGCAACCATTTGCGCTCCACTAGCGGCCTGTCTGTGTGTGTCTGTGTGTGTGCCCCGTTTAAGGTTATCATTTGAACCAGATTCCGCCGGCAGAAAGGGGACAATGTTTAGATGAAGTGAGTCCAGCGAATGGAACGCGTTTGAACTGCTTTAAAGTAAGTTTTTAACGACCACATTCTGTTGAACGACGGTGCTAAGGACCTCCAAGGTGACACTGACATTGTATATGCAGCGATCGTCGATTCGATCTTCGAGCAACTCGTGCACAAGAAGATCAAGATCCAAGCCAGCAAACGGGATTCCGTCCGTTTGTCCGATTCTGTCAAGATCAGTTCTCGTCTCATCGTCGCAACCCATTACGCAATGCGCGTTGAAATGGTTTCCTTTCTTCGAACAAAAGGCTGGCTGATTTGGTCTCCCACTTCTGAGCGTCTTCTGAAGACCTTCTCCCTCCCCCTCCCCCCTGGCAGGGAAGGCCTGTGAGGGTGTGACCTTATTCTTGTTTATTATTTAACAATAAATTTACATCGGGCTGTCATCTCGTCACCGAGAGAGAGACGCGAGACGAGACGCATTCTCAAGTCGAACAAACGATCGAACGTGGACCAAGGATCAATCCAGGGGTGGTGGTGGTGTGTCGTTGAGCGTTTTGATTTATGTTCGCTGTTCGCTCCTCCAGCGCCCGATTAATGCCAGCCAGCGAGCAGCGAGCGCAGGAGTAGCACCAGCAACACCCCTGTTAGAACACTCCCGAGACACTTACACTTTCGCTTTGACCTCCATGAGCTCCATCCGCTGGCATCGCGGATTAAGAACGATCCGAACCGGGCAGAGCAGAGCAGAGTGAAGAGAAGCTGGAACTCTGCTGGATCCAGTGAGGGGCTCAGCGATCCAGCCTGTGCTGGAACAATCGATCCCCTCCCTCCGGATCGTGTGCCAGACACCCAGAGAGGGAGGGATTGATGTTTGCTCTTCGCCAGCGGACAATTCGAACAATTGCAGCACTGCGCAATGACGTTTCGCTCGTTTCGACAGGCACCCCAGACGAGAATCGAAACACCCACTTGGCCCTGTGTCTCTGTCAGTGCGCTCGTTGTATGGTTCTCCTCGCTTTGCCTCGCCCTGGGCATGAGCGATCATCGATGAATGTTTCGATCGCCCCGAGACCGGAGACGTCGATCTCGATGCGAACGACAGCAACGCAAAGATCTGCTGCACACGCTGAGGGAAGGGGGGAGGAGAAATCAAACGACAACCACGACAGCAACAACCACGCCGGCGATGACGACGATGACGACGAGCACCGCTTCAAATGCAGAACGTTATGATTAATTTCATTGTTTGACGTTGTGGTGCGCCTTCGCGTGGGTTCTGTGTACTGCATCAAGCGCAGCGGATGAATGAAGTGTTCAGCAAACAGTCATTCGGCAACAATTTAGTCCGACTGGTGGTGGGTGCGAGGCACACACACACACACGGAGAACGAGAGAGACGCCTGTTTGATTTCGTCGGAGGATCGTTTAATTTGCGAGCTGCAACAACATCAACTTCTAGCAGCAGAATATCGTTTCAAAGCCATCTCAAGAGACATATTTTAAGACAAACCTTCTTGAAAAACCTTAATGCAACCTCTTCTCATCCTTCTCTTGTGTGCGTTGTGGAGTACCTTTCAAATTTAGATTCCATTCCAGAGCCGCACAAAAAAATGCTATCATCCCTCTTCGCAATCTGCGCACACAGACACACAGACACACAGAGCATATAATCAGGTGCCGTGGTGTAGGAAGCGTTCTGGATCCAGTTCTCGATCCCACCACCACCACTCTGGCGGCCCTCACCGGCGACTGGCCATCGAAAGCAACTATTTTAATGACATCCATATTAAATTCCGGTAGCTGGCTACCGTCTCATTTACGACTTGATTAAAAATGCAGCGCTAAGACCACGGCCATGGTCACATTCTCGACGTGTGAGGCAGAGAGAGCAACACAGAGAGAGGGAGCAAAAAGGATTCGCTGCTGCACTGGACGATGGTGGTTGCGAAAAGATGAATGGCCAAATGGCTGTCCCCGGTGATGGTGGTTGGTGCATCGTGTTCTGCTGGCTGCAATCTGTGCCTCGTTCGCGCTTCCGCTCAGCATCGTTTGATAAGTTTCTTCCATGTTTCTTCCAGCTCTCGCTCTCTCTTTCTCTCGTGAAGGAAGGAATGTGAACCGCTGAAGATGGTCAACAGCGATGCTGGTCCTGGTCCGTGGGGATGGAGTAACAGAAAATGCATAAATGCTTTGCTAAAGTGTAGTGACCAAAAGATAGAGTGTGGTCAACATTAAAGTCGCTGTGTGTAGGATGTAGCAGCAGCAGCAGCAGCAGCAGCAGCCCGAGTCATTATATGGAAAAATGCTCTACAAATTCTACACCTCGCGCCCTTTTCTGCTCGCTTCGCGATCGATTTGATCACTCGAATCATTATGTTTAGATCGCGATTTTGTTTTCCATCGAAAAAAAAAGAAAAAAAAGAAAATGATGATCGTTGCATTAGCACTGCAGTCATGTGAGCTCACGCGATTTGAACGAATTTGAAATTAAGAATTCACTCACACACTCTTCTTGGCGGTGGGGGGGGGGGGGGGGGGGCTAATCCTCCCCCGGAGAGCATCGGCATCTTGACACGCATTGATTTATCGGTTGCCAGTCGCGACAGCGAGGATTTTGGTTTATCATTAACTCGCGCCGTGTTTTGTTTTCGCTTTGTCCAATCCCATCCGGAGGTCGGTGGCTCTTCCCCCGAGCCAAGCAACGACAAATGTCAACTCGTTATCGCGTATCGGAAAGCTTAAATGGTTCCATTTAAGCGGTCGATCGGATCGATCGGCTCATTTGGTTGGTGTTCTTTTCGACATCACTTTGACTGAGGCAGAGGCGGAGGAAGGATTTTGCCAAAAAGCGAAAGGATAACTTTATTAGCGAGCTCCATCGGGGACAAATGTGTAGATTCCACCTTTCCCCCTCCTCCCGAGGTCAGTGTTTTTGTGTTGCCATTCCTCTCGTCACTGATGAGTCATTGGAATTGTGGTTCAAAATATTTCTCCACTCCGAGCGTTGGAAGCTGTGGTCTCCGGGCGCTTCTCGGTTTGTCACCAAAATGGAGGTGCCTCGACTAATCGAAAAAGTAGAAACTGAGGAATCGGGAGTGAAAGGAAGACATCCTTCACAGCCATCGAGCCAATGGGAATGATAAGACACTTTAGCCATCATTTTCATCGCGCCCATTTAAGTGGTGACAAATCGCTTTTTATGCCGCTCGGTTCCGTTGCAGTAAAACACGCGTCCGGAAACGTCCGGGAACGTCCGAGGGTCCAGCAGCATGTGAGACGCTCCGACCACCACCACCACCACCTACCATCCATCTCTACTCTACCCCTTGGCAATGATGACGGATTAGTATTTGCAGGGCAGCAGCAGCGAGCAACGAGCATTTGATTAATGATCGCGGCTCCGGTATCCGGACTGCTGCTCCGAGAGGGAGTTAATTCCGAAACGTTTTCATCGTGCGCACGCACCGGGGCCCCGGATTTTGGGTTGGCGCGCGCGTTGGTGTCGTCACCGTCGTCGCCGGCGTCGTCGTCGTCGTCGTCGTCGTCGATGGTTTAATTGCTCTTTTTTTCAACGCCTACTAGAACCGCCGGCAATTCCCTTCTGGTTGCCACGCAGCAAGGGGTGCTAAGATGGGCGACTAAACGATTGTTGAATTTGCGTTTAACGCAGCGACGACGACGACGACTGTTGTGTTGTGTGTTCACGGCTTCATGGGTTGCTGGAAGTGAACCCCACGGGACAGTTTTTTGCCGGTGGGTTGGCGGGAACAAAGGGTGTTGGCGAACCCTTTTATCCCAGTGGGGGTGGAACAGGATGAACCCACGACAAGCATTCTTCGGGCGCTCGTATGCTGTTCTAATGAAGTTGAAAGCGTGCTGGTGGTTTGTGGAAAGAATGTTTGTATGAGGAATACTCGAGATCTGTTCTATTTCGATGTTTTCTCCTCATAAAATCGTACATTTTCATCTATTTCTTTCTCACATGTTTTGTAGTTTTTCATGTTCTTAACGCAAAAGAATTGCTAGCGAGTCTTTAGTTGATGACTTTCTGTCGGTCTTCAACTGCAAAAACGCATCCAAAGGCATCATGCAAGAAGAATCCTCGGCGCGACAACAGGTTTCGGATATCGGCAACACCATCACCATTCGCATGGTCATCATTATGCAAAAAGCGGTAGCGCCACGGGGCAGAAGAGATAAAAGGTAATGACTTTGATGAAGTACGACACTGGCGGCAGCATCGCCGACCAAGATCCCAAAACAGGCTCGATTCTTTCGAGTTTTAATAATAATACTTACGCACACATTCTTCGCCATCGCTTGATCGTAATACGCGATCGCGGAACGACTCTTTTCACTTCATCTGCTGCGTAAAGAACGTAAAGATTAACGTCACCGGCATCGATGATCGGCTCGGGATGGTGATCGAAGATAACACACACACACACCCAACAACGACAATCAAGCGACTGAAGGCCGATGGCGAGCGATCGTCAATCTGCCATCCCGCCCAATCGCTCACCCCGATCTGACGTTGGACAGGCGAAGGTGGTGCTACCAGAATTACCTGCTGCATGCAAAGCTACACCAGTAGCAGCAGCAACAGGAGTAGCGAGGTGCAAGATAAATTGCAACAACATCGACCACGCGGGTGTTTGTGGCAGAACAAAAGGCTTGTGCGTTTTATGTCGTGGTTGGTTTTTTTGGGTGCAATAAATTAGGTTTATTCGGCTGCCTGTCCACTACCACTAAATGACCGCATCGGATCGGAAGGATGAGTCAAGTGAAGAGAGCGCTTCAGCTTCTGTAAGGACGCACCAAATGACGGATTATAGTTGGAGAGATAAGAGAGTGCGTATTGCAAAACACACAGAAAAATGCCATATAAATCAACCTGAAGCAAAGCTGTACATGCTTATTATCGAAACTCCTCCTTAAACTCCTTTTTGGAATGGAATTTCCATTTTGACGGATTGACCATCGGTCCACGGCGCACCTCATCGAAATGCGATGAAACTCCATTTTGTGCGTTGATTGACATTACCTCCCCTGGGCTACCAACCAGAGTGTGGTGGTGATGGTGATGGTGGTGGAATTAAAAGTAAATATGAACTTCGGAACCTACTAGGAGCACTAGCACCAAACCCAAAATATCGCCCCCTCGGCGGTGGAGTGATCCATCCTCCAATCATAACTCATTTACCGTTCACCCTCCGCTCCGGTTTCATATCCGGCAACCATATTTTCTTCTTACCGGCGAGTGGCAGCGTCACGCTTCAGGCTCCAGGACACCTCGCCGCTCGTAGTCGCCGGAAGGGTACTTAATTCATTTATCAAAATAATCATCCGGTGCCTGGGTGGGTGTCAAGGCCAGGGGAGAGGAGTATGGTGCACGTCAAGACAGAACCGAAGACCGTAAGGGTGAGGGCATCGCGCGAGCGCGCTCCAGGATTCTAATCAAACAATGACACACAAAAGGATTATCGTTAACATTTCGACACGAGGCCTTGAGCATCCCCGGCAAATGGGCCCCGGCGGATAAGCGAGGGTGTAGATGGTTGAAGATGGTGGTCGAAACGGGTGGCCTACCCCACCAGCGTCTCCGAAGCTCGAGTTGATTTAGTTCGGGGTGCACCGCATCAAAGGATCATCAAGGAACGCAACCCTTTACGACGGCGGTGCCGGTGGCCACCCATAATCAAGGGGAAAACCATCGAGCATCGAGCGACGGGAAAGGGAAATAGGGAGAGATATCGGGCCAGCGCCACGACCACTACCACGATCATCACGCGGGTGTTGATTTTAATACCCGGGGAAAACTTTTAATATTAGATAAATTATTAAAAGGGTTGTAGCTTCGCTCTCTCTATCTCTCCATCACTCTTTTGCTCTCGTTCCCTCTCTTTCGTTCTGTCTCTATCTCTCGGATCCGATCCGGACACAGTCGCAAATCCGACGAATCGATTCCGGGAATCCGGGTTGGCGGGAATGCCGACGCCCTCAAGCCACGGGGTGTGAGGGGATTTCGGTTCGATTCGATGGTGGTGATGGTGATGGTGTGTGCAGGTTAACTCGTTAGCATGGCGTGTGAACGTGTGTGCGCGAGCGCGAGGACGAGGAAATGCGTTTTGTCACCCTTCCGGTCCAGTGACAATCGGTCGTTAGTGTCGTCGTCCCCTTCCCGGGGAACCATGAACCCCTTCGGCAACGGGTTTTGTGGTTTTGCCGGCTGGCGATGGTTGCTAGATCCCTTTCGGTTGATCTGGCGGGACTTTGGTCGGTGGAACTTGCTGTAAGTGCACTTACTTGTGTGTTTATTTGCGTTTTGTTGTCGGTTCGGTGTTCCGCGATTGTCTCCGATTGTTTATCGAGCTTGGTTTGGTGTAAAGGAAGATACTTTCCAGCGCCCAAGACTGCAGCCAGAGCTCGTGTTTGTTGGGAAAAGTGTTACATTGAAACAACAGAACAACAGAATGAGAATGTTTCGAAGGAACACTTTGCTTTGTTTGTTGCTTTTGCCTTCGGTGGGCCATGACAGCTGGTTAATGTTTAGTAACATGATGTTGAATACCTCTTCAATTGTTGTACATTTAGTATCAGTAAACAGAATTAGTACTATTCGGAGTAGGGTTAATTTGCAGCATGCTCATGTTTTCTATGTTGCCATGAACGCCTACATGGATTTAGACCAAGATGGAAACAATATTTTATTCAGGGGAAAATTAAAGCATTTTTAGGAATAACTTTAATTTTTAATATAAGTAATGCGTAGTAAATTTCGCGAAGAGTTAAGTTTGCTGTCGCAAGAGAGCGCTGTATGAGATTGGGTTCCTTTAAACACTTTAAAATTCAACTGACGTAAAGTGTAAATGCTAGAATCGTTTGAAGCGTCTTTCCTAATTAAAGCACCCAGGAGACCTTGAAGAGGAGCTGACATCTGTAAGCTGAAAATTTCAGTAATGCTATTGTTTCTCATTGATAACATAATGGCCGAAGGCATTTGGACATATCCCTTCGATTGTTTGAGCTCCTTAAATAGCAATTGAAGCAACCTCTTTCAAATCTACTTTCTATGGAGAATTTATCTGAATGCGCAATTCAATATAACTCTTTCTCTGTGAGACTGTCAACCGAATTAATCGCCAAACGCCCCAAGATATGAACTTAAATTAAAAAGAAGTCCATGAAAGGCCCTAAATTCTATTGCAGCTCTTAGAGTATAACAAAAGAGTGCATACTGAAAAGGCACCTTAAAATTGGCATTTTTTCGAAAGTCGGGCCACACAACCATCGCCAGGGCAAGAAGATGCACCCTAGTGAAAGGATCTGGTTGATGCGCATCAAATTGGATCTTAACAATAGCCTCGGCTCAATACTTTCCTGCGACAATTCTCGATAAATTTTCAAATGGACCACGGTACCGGCAGCGATACCGGAGGGCTTCTGGCCACGCAGGGTGAACCCACATCCCTAATCCCACGGAGGCCACCGGCCGGGAAGGTCGCCCTTTTTTGCGTGAAACGTTCCATTTTCGCCTCAGGCGCCAGCAATTCCGTCGATTGTCCATCTGGCGACGACGACGACGACGGCGACGATCACGGAAGTGCGCGACATACGGCTTCCGATACCGAAAGACGGGGTCTCTCTCTCTCTCTCCAGCAACAGCAGCTCATAGAAGCAGTAATTGAAATATTTCGACAAACCCCATAATCATCCGGTAGCGAGCGAGTGAGCTGCTCGCTGGTTCCAGCCCCGCCGGATTGACACGCCACGTCACGCTGCAGAGCAATTCGAACAATTTGTTCAATCGGGTTTAAGCAACGCCCGCGGCCATGCGCTTCATCCACAGCATCCAACATCCCTCAGCACCAGCACTCGCACTCGGGATCTCGAGAGGTAATTGTTGTACGAATCCTTCAATTTCCCGGACCGATTCTTCGGTCCGGGCACCGCGTGCCGCGGGCTGAACGCCTAAGAAGGGCCCCATCAGGATGGAGATCTCTGCAACAGCAGCAGCAGCATTGGCGAGCACATGCTTGCATCGGTTCGACCGTTTAGTTTGGCGTGTGCTGCTGCAATTATCGTGTCTTATTATGGTTGGCGCTCACGGGATCATCGGGATCGATGCTCAGCTCGGAGGTGCTCATCCGTTGGACTTCGTCGTCGTCATCGTCGTCGTTCTTTGAGGAACGCCAAGCACGGTTCCGCCCGGGCTTGGCAAAGATAAATACATAATTTGTCCCACCGAAAAGCGCTTCCCCCCTCCTGGAATGGGTCCGGAATCGAAGAAGAAGCCAATCATCTGCCCTCAGCACTGGCCTTCCTCTCGCAGAAGGGGTGTCCTGAGTTGATCCTGAGTCTCTTGTCATTTGGTGTCGCTTTTTGGGCCCCTTTGGCCGCGGCCTTCCGGTCGGAATAAATGACATTATTAATCATCTCATTTGATCTTAGGCCAACTGGCAAGGCCCAGCCGGTCTCCGGTCAGGTCGGCCAAACCGCCCGAAAACCGGAGGCGGTTGGCGTGTATTTATTGAGATAAATTGACAACACGCCAGGCACCGGTTGACAGTGAAGGCGTTGGTGCTGTCATCAATCGTTTTGGACGGACGGATGGACGGACGGACGGGCATTGGCGCGTGATGACCAACGACGCATACGCCACGTGACGGAATATCCTTTTCTTTCCATTAGCTCGTTTCGCTCGTTGGGTTGGTTTTTTTGGCAAATGGTTTTGCTGCTCAACGGCGGAACGGCTGTCGATGTCGCTGAAATGGTGCATCGATGATTGAATGCTTTGGTGGCGAGAGCTCCGAGTGCAGTCGAGAATGCTGTTTATCTTGGACGTCGTTTAGGAATTTCCTTCGATTTCAAGTGCGGCATTTGAGTTGGTAAAGTCTTTTCAATTAAAAGCTGCGTCAGATGGGAATTAGAAAATCAAAATATGGAATTAGAGCAGCGAGGTTTAGGTAATTGGTGGTACTTTAATATGATTATAGGTCCGTAATTTATTTTGAAAAGATTCCAAATTGCTCGTTCTGATTATTTGGGGGTATTATTCAATTTGATTTATTTGAATTTGATTAGATAGTTCATATTGGATCGAAACATATTGTGTGAATTTATGAAGAACAGTATGCATATTTGGTATTTTATATAAAAAAAATTTTCGTTTTCAATGTGTTTTTGTATCAGTTTATATTTTAATAGAAAAAATCGTTGCATGCTATTAACATTAATTCATTTGAGTCAAATGCCAATTACGCTCTTGGTATGTAATTCAAAATCTATGATTAATCCTTGATTGAAATCATGTGGATCAGTTCGTGTATCTCGCTTTAATGTCGCTTCATTCTACTTCCATCGCTCACATGCAGCTCCAATAGTGCCAACGAATTTAGGCAACCAACAAAATTTTAAAAACTCATCAACAGTCGAACATGCTACAACGCACTGGCTAAGCCGCTAGTTGTTCACCTGACCCACGCACACACACTCACACACACACTCACACACACACTTCGTACGCACACGGCCATCGATTGATCCAAAAACGACGGGCAACACATCTCATCGCGAATGAATAATAGAAAAACCTCGGCGCGACTCTCGCTCTCGCTGCTCAGCTCCGCGGAATCAGCTGAAATAATGGCACCATTTTTCCACGAGGATTTTCCACCGGGCACGTCCACAGCACAGCATCCTTAAGTATGCTTATGCCGCGAAGCCGCATCGAGTGCCGAGCAAATCTGGTTAATCGAAAACCTCTACAGCAGGGAATGCGCATCCTCGCCTGGTTGCTAGTGTTTCTCTATCTCTTTAGAGCACGCGCTGTGAGGCTGTGTGTGTGTGTGTGTGTGTATTTGCGTTCGGCTACGCCATAAAAAAGAGGCCAACGTACTCACCCCGGAGCCCCGGTAATGCCACAATCCATCAATCGCGGGTTGTTTGAGAAGAATATGGGTTCCTTCGCGCGTTCCGCCCTCACTACGGGCGATCCAACCACCCCGGGACTCGGTTATGCGATTGTTGCTTTGGATTGAAATGTTATTTTTCACGGCTTTTTGAACCTGTCCAGCAAACAGCGAGCACAGCGAGCGAGCGAGGGGCGAGCGACTCGCCGCATTTGGTACGGTTTGGCGTAGCGTGGCCTCTGAGAAAGATAAACATAATTGCACACCCGGGGCCACGGCCAACCCGTGGAGGGGGAATTCGCATGCAAAAGGACGTTGTCACGCCGGCATCGGCCGATGCGGCCATAAAAACAGTTCCAGTTCCAGTTCCAGCTTCAGTTGTACGGGAAAATTAGGGTAAATTCGGTCTCAATTCATTCGACGACGACGATGATGCTGCGATCCCTTCTGCAGGCCAACACCAGTCGCCGGCACCAGGGGTGCGTGTGGGTTGGTATTCAAATTTTCAGGGAACCAGAACCACCACCACCACCACCACCATCATCTACTTTTTCTTCTTCTACGCCGCTTCCCCTTTTTGCGTCAGAGTCAATGACGATGACGATTAAATTAAACGGCACACCGGAGACTCGGAGCTCGGAGCAATTGAGCTTCACGCCGCCGATGCGTCGATCGCTCGAGGGAACGATGTCTTGGTAGCGGCAAGTGCATTCAGGGCAGCGCCGGCAGTGGTGGTGGTGGCTTCATCAGCATCGTGGTGCGTCTTTTGTGCAATCTTTCAAGCCGCGAGCCTAGACTTTGGTGTCACTCCCGGGAGGTTGGGGTGGTAGTGTAGGACAAACCGTACGATTCATGGGTTTATTGACTCCGGGAACGGGATTCGCGAGACGTAGTTATGGGTCGCGAATGGTAAGTTTGCTAAACCATCGATCAATTGGCGTAACGATTGACAGTGTCCTTAACGTATATCCTGGAGAAGAAGAATGGAGGACAAAAACCGCTTTGAAAATAAGGGTTGAGCGATGGTATGGATATTGGAAAGAGAGGTGCGTACCATCGTTGTGTCATGTGTAGTTTCCTGTTTTTATTTCATTACAATTCCAATTTTGGAGTATTGAACTGGAACAAAAACATGAAATTGGTAAAGTTTTCCCCGTGGTAACATTTGCAGTTCAACATATCACAAAGTTTTCGCTTTTTAAAGTCCTGTAAATATTGAACACTTATAATTACCTTTTACAATATTTTAATCTTCGTGTTATGTTCTATGTTATGTTGCAGGAGATGCGCAATTCAATACGAAAAGCTTGTCTTTTTTAGTACATGAAGAATTCAGTAATGGCTCATTTCGACTAAACATTTTAATTGAAACGAACGAGACCATACCACAAGTAGCGCTTTTACATTTTGAAACATTAAACTCGTTCTCTGCAAAGCGTTCATCGAGAAGATACAATCTGCGTGAATCATTTTTCCTCAAAAACATTCCGTTTTCTTACGGATTGGTTCCATCGATTGATACCATCCACGTATTACCCCCATTTTAATCACTATCACCACCGCTAACGCGTCACAATTGCGTCTCCCGAGGGGCGCCAGAAACAATCAATCTCAAAACCAACACCACCAGCCCTCTCTGGCACCATTAAAACATCGAACTGTTGCTGCTCATAATTGAAATGTCATCGTCACACGCAACTGGCAACGGTGGCGGCGACGGCGGCGGCATTACAGCACTGGCCGTTGGTCATTACAGATGAGCAAGATCAATCCATTGGTCGACGCGCCTGTGGCTGAATCCGGGATCGGGGAACATAAAACTGACGACTGCCAGCCTCAGCCTTGCACAATGCACAATGAATGAGGCGCGCTCGGATCCTTCCATAAACTATTATTCCCGAATCCCGAAACACCGGAGACATTGACCCATAAATGATAAATGGTGTGCGCCTGGCCCGGCCGCCGGACCCGGGTGACCATTAAAAAGGTCCTCCGTCGGTTTCGGTTTGTTGCCTTTTTGTGCAGTGCCCGGAGCCCGCCCGGTCAGAGTGTGTCGACACTTCCTTCGGGGCATTTTTATTTATGACACACACCCCCTCCACTCCCCGTGGAACCGATCCACGACGACGACAACAGCAACAACCGCGATGTCGGCTCGCGATGTATTCTGGTCCCGTGACATAATTATACGGACGCACGGATGGCGGTGGCAGTGGCGGGGGCAAGAGAAAGAGTGTCATTTGTTGCCCCCTCCCCCGCCCCCTTGAATGGTGTCGAATGCGAAACAAAGAGCAAACCACCACCCTGCAGTTCGTGGCCGCGCGCTTTTGGTGCTTTAATTGTCCGTTCCACCAGGTTCGTTGCTTACTCCCGGCCCAAATCATCCACCCGGGAGCTAAGAATGTCTTCGGGGCCACCCGGGGCCATACAATGTGAATGATTTGAGTGGGCGTTGACATTTAATTTGCTATCATTATCATTATTTATCGCATGCAGCTCATTGTACCAGCCACCGGCGTGACGTTTGCGGCGATTGTTTCGTTCCCCGGGCAACCAGAAAGGGGATCAGAGTCGGCGGTTCAGCCTGTAGTAGGCGGAGAAGTCCGATCCGGTCTGGTTTGGTCTGATGCGCGCCTCAGTTTTCCCCGAATTTCTGCTCCCAAGGGACTGCAATATTCTTTCGTCCTGGGCGTCCTTCCCGGCCAGGTCGCGACCAGCGCGCCAG
>NC_064875.1:67728467-67745967 GCF_943734745.1 Anopheles darlingi
GCTTCTACTCTGCCCTGCCATCTTCTGCGTTCGTCCTTCCGCGACTATCCTTGTCCTGGTGGATCTCACCGAAAAAGGCTCTGGCCCCGGGTCGGTCTGTCGGTCGGTCGGGTATGCGGTGCGGTCGTAAAACATCGAAGCGCAACCTTGCTCAGCATACAGAGCACATAGTCCATAGACCGGAGGATAGTTTTCGACGACGACGAGGAGTTGCAGTAGTAGCTGCAACACACATCGACATCGTGTCTGGAGTCTGGCGCTCCCGAAAAGCGTTGCCCTACACCGGTCCTAATGCATGTGTTCCTGGATGCTACCCAGTTCGTCTCACCCCCTCCGTGCCTCTGGTGCCCTTTTTTCATTGCCAAATCCGTGGCCATCCACGTGGTGCATGCAGTTCGGTGGCTCGCATTCAAATGACGTACCACCATTTCAATTTCACTAAGCCAGGAGGTCAAGTTCACCGATGAGGTGGTGGCGGCTTCCACCACGCACCCAAAACAGACCGAACCCTGCTATTCCCTGCTGGCACCGTTTTCGTGACGAATAAATTTGAATTCCAAATCGCAGTCCCACAGCCGGTAGGGAGGGAGGGAGGGAGTGTGAGCGGCACACTTCTTCACATTCACGTCTCACTTTCTGCTGATCCTGCTGCGCTGGGGCTGAAGAAGGGCCCCCCAAAAACTAACTCTTCGCGCGTTGGACCAGGAATCCTGCGCTACTAGTTGCGCTCCGGCTGACTCTGGCCTTCGATCCTTGGTCCTGTGATTGTGTTGCTGCTGCCACCGGGAGGATCGAAGCCGTACGATTGACGATTGATTAGTAGTGCGCAAAAAGGGCAGCGATCAAACGACACGAGGGCTTTTCATGATTCGATAAGACAACGCCGTCGACACCGTCCGCTCGACCGTTCGTTTGCTGGCCTGCAGCATCGAGGATTGAGGACGGAAAGCGATGCCACAGACGCGACGAGAGACGAGAGACGAGACGCGACGTGAGGCTGCCAGGATTCAAGGATTCATTCACACATACACACACACACACACACACGGAAGGCCGCGTCACGGTCCCGGTGGTACGTTCTCGTAGGGAGTACTTGAAAGCAGCAACGAACAGGAACGGGGAACAGGAGAAGCCTTCTCATTTGACTTTCAAATGAAGTGCCGGGCGACCGCACTTCAGCCTGAGCCAGTCAGCCAGCTGAGTGTGTGTGTGTGTGTGTGTGTGTGTGAAGTGGGGCGAGTGGCCCGGCAAGGTACTATTATGCTTCTTTCTTTCTCCACGGCCATGCTGCCTTGTTATGCTGTGCTCCGGGAATGAGGAACGGAACGCTTTTCTTTTTTCCTATTGTGTTCCAGCAAGGATAAGCACGTAGCTTCACTCCTTCGCACGCGTCCTGTAGCGAGACAATGCTCAACAATGTGGCAGGTAATGTGGTTGCTGTTGCCGGTGTGCTGCTTGGTAGTTTTTTTTGTGACGAGGTGGAAATCAGCTGATCGAATAGTTGCTGCGAGTTTTTCTTCTTTTCAATTATCATCCAGGATCGTGGCATTGTTGCAAGGTGCGTGTGTGGACATAGCATATTGCTACTTACTTGCGTTAATCATCGGTTTAGAATTCGAAGTTGCTATGGTTACTTCGCTGACTCTATCTTTAGTTGGCGCCTTATTGCTTTCGACACCTCGATCCACAGTTGTAGATGCGGACGGTGACGCGCCAAAGGACTTTCGCCCCAAAAACTGGGGGTACGATTCACTTGCAACAACCGAAACACCACTTTTAGCACTTTCAGTGCTTCAACATGTGCCGCATAAAACATAACTGCGGCGCACAGACCGCACCACACACACACTCACACACACACACGTCTCTTACTTTCCCCTTTCTACAGTTTCGTTTTGAAAGGGAAAAATGAAATTTTTGTAACATTATTTTGAATAGAAATCAGAGTGCAGAGTTTCAGCAGCCCCCCTTTTCCTCGTCAGTACTACCATCCACCGTGGCACCTTTCCTTCTCACCCTCCTTCCATTCCACCGAGCCAACAAGCCGATACCGAGCGTTGTCAGCTTTTGCTTTCGTCAACACTTTCGTCACAAACCAATCACATGTGCGCGTCATAAAAACGAAACAAGATTTTTCCACTCACCGCCCCCTTTTTTTCCAGCCCCCCACCCCCCGCGCTCACAGCTCACAGGCTGCTCATTGCTGCGGTGGCAGGGTAGCGGCTGTTTGGCCGTGGCCGTGCTGTCAAGTGATAGGGAAACATTTCACGACACAATGTCAAAAGTGATGAGCCAAGCAGAACGGACCCCGGCCATCGCTAACCCTTTTTTGGTGGGGAGGTGGAGAGCGCAGAGGCTCACCGGGTGTTGCCTTTGGTCATGTTGCGTAACCCACACACACACACACGCTCGCGAGCAAGGACAACCTTGTCAGTAGCGTTCTCGTCCTCTTCCTCGTGCTCGACGTCGTCATCAGCGGCGTCATGAGGGCATAGCACAGCATAAGATCTCTTCAGCCACAGCCTCTATTTACTTTTGGCGACGCCACGGGTTTGGATGGGTGTAAAAATGAAGGGGATTGAGGGGAAAAGGCTTTTCCTTCTCTCCCCTTGCCTCCTTTTCAAAGTCCCGACCGTGTACCGATTTGTTTATCGAAATGATTCCCCGATTTCGCTGCTCGGTGTGGACGGACGCAGCGAGAAGCGCGCGCGTCTTATTTAAATAATAATGACTTTTTCAAAAAACTCCAACCCCCTTCCTCCTCCCCGGGTGGCAGAACGTCACACAAAAAGACAAAAGATGCTAGATGATGGACCCAAGCGTGTGTGAGGAAGAAAAGGAGAGGGAGAGAGAGAGCCCGTGGAATGTGTCTCAAGTTTCAAACGTGGATGCACTTGTCCGTCGACTCCTCCCAAGTGTGCTCTTGAGCACGACAGCACCACCACCATCACCACCACCAGCGAGCATTATCCTGACGCAAGTAGAAGACAAAATAGAAGAGAAAAGCTGGTTAAGACAAAGTGCGAGAAGCGTCTTGACCTCCAGCAGCAGTAGCAGCACCAGCAGCAGTCCTTGGCCGCCGCTGTTACACGCCGGGGACATACACACTCTGTTTTGACATGACAGTACGACGACCAACAAACCGTTGCCCCTTTGGGAGCGGGCAAAAGGCAGGCGGTCCTCAACAACATACCAGGATGAACCGAGAGAAAGGGAGCGAGAAAGCGTGCGAGAAACAACGAACCACGAAGAGGAGAGGAAATCCCTAAAACCCGACGTGTTGGCAAATATTGACATTTCATCAAAATTGTGACAGATTTCTCATTATGATTTCTGCCCCCCCTTCCCTCGCCCTCCTCGTAACCACAACCATTCCGATTCCGGTAGCTGGCCGACCGGTCGACCGGTCGGTTGTAAAGAACCTTTCCGTGTTTTTTTTTTCTGGATTTTTTTTCCACCGGGTGTCTGTGTGTTTTCGGTGTGATTTGCATCAATCGCGGTAACCTGCGGAACATCATCGTTCCGTCCGTCATGATGCGCAGCAAGCCGTGAGTGATGGCGGTGTTCGTTCCTGTTCTGCCTTGTTTCATCTAGCTTATTTTCTCCGCCGCATAATTCGATTTTGATTTGTTCGAAAGCATTATTTATGATGAAATTACATTCGAACATTACCAAAAACCAACCACTGACTGACGTTACCGTTCAGTTTCTGCTGCTGGACTCCGACGTCATAGTCAAATGCATTGCAGACACTTCTCGCCACGCCACGGGGGGGTATATGAAGATATTAAGGACGCGCTACTCGTACCATGGTATGGCATCCTGCAAGGTGCCTTCGCAGGAGTCGCTCCAGGGACTGGAGCTAACCACAACGAGTCCACAACCGCACAAGTGTTTTTAATTAGCTCGTTCCGGTTACCGCAAAAGTGGCGCGCGATTCGTCGACACACACACACACCGACCGACCGACAAAGGACGAGGAAAGCTGGAACACATTTCCCTACTTTTCCTCTCGCAACTCTTCGCAAACCCTCAACTCACTTTAACGTTTAAATACAGACTGCAGCAGTAGCAGCAGTGGCAGCACGTGGAAATGTACCAACTAGGCCTGCCGCGAGGGTTCGTCCTTGGCTCGCTGGGTCGCTGTTACACCGTGTGCCACCACCCACCGGGTGCTAAACTTGTTCTCCCAACTCCTCGGTGAAGTAATGAGTCGCAAAAGTATTTTCTCCTTCCCGAGCCGTAGCCGCAGCCGCAGTGTCCCGGATTTGTGAGGAAAGTTTTCCGAAACCGAAAGGAAGGAGCAGGTTGCCGGGTGCAGTGTAGAAGCGGCCCCCGGGATAAGTGGAACATAATTTAGTCGGATGTAAACTTGCACACACACACACACACACACACACAAGTTGTGTGAGTTATGGTGGCTTCGTTAGCACCTACCTTGAGCGGTACCTCGGCAAAGCACAGGACCTTGTGTACCAGAACTGCGTCAGTTGGAGAACTGCTTCTTCCCGTGCACGATGTAAGCAATTCATTACCAGGGGGGGCCCTTTAGGGACGTTTTTAGTGATTGTTTTGAAGCCGTTTAGTCTCCTATTCAACTATGATGTTGTTTTCAACTGGAATTCGTTTAAAAAATTTGAGTTCAACGATAGGCACCTCCGGGAAGTTGGTCTACAAAACAAAGTCCGCCTTTGCAATTGGTACATCATTTTCGTGTCGGAACTGATGACTGCCCTGTGATAACCCTAGTGAGCCCGAAAAGGCACTACAAACGAGCTGCTGCTGCTGTCGAAAACGCTGCTTATCACGAATCGGCCAAATCCACCTCAAACCCATCTTGGGCCATCGCCGTAATGGTGTGGATTCCCGGCGAGAAAGAGAGAGAAACACTTTGGCACTTTGGTTTTTTGGGGTGGGAAAGGAAAACTATTTTCACGTGACGAGACGTGTCGAGGGGCGAGTCATCAAGATAAACGGGAGGAACCCCGGAGGAAGGCCATCCGAAACCGGAACCCCGTTTTGGAAGGCGCACCATCACCTTCATCAAAACGTCATACAAGGTCCTATCAAATTCGCATTATCCGGGACCAAAAACGCGGCACTCTGGATGGACCAAGGCCTGCGACGACCGACGACGACTACGACGACGACCACGGCGTCTGCCGGCCAACGGGCCTTGGTTCATTATCATCATCGCCATCGGTGACACACTGCGGGTTCCACCACCGGGCTGGCATATGTCACGTTTCGATTCTTCGCCGATTCCGATCCCGGGGTGTTTCTCTTCCATTTTTTTTCTTTTCTTCTTCTTTTTTTTCTTCCTCGCTCGGTTCCAGCAGTTACAGCAGCGTTCTCCGGGGACCTACCAGCAACATGTACGCTTGTGTCTGTGACGAACGAACGGGGGTTTGAAGAAAAAAAAACGAGGAAAACTGTCTCCAAGGAGCAACTCAAACACACACACACACCGCGGCTCAACACGGCACACAGCAACAGGGTAGAGGGGTTACGCTTGGCCAGTATGGCCATCGACGTAGGGGGAAGCGTCCCCAGGTTAAAGCCGCTTTTCTGTTTTGTCATTTCAATCTCATTTTCTGCACTGTCGCCCGCGTCATGGGCTAAGCCTTTTTGGGCCCGGCACCATTCCCCGGTATCGTGCCGGGCCGGGCCGGGACGCGAGGATTTGGCCCGGACCGAGAGAAAGAGAATCGCCATCGCCATCGTGAGGGTGTCGTAGCGCGTGTGTCACGGTCAGCGTGCGAGCACAGTAATGGGGGGATGGGATGGGTTCCCGATTCGGTTGCCGGAATTTAAAACATCAATCAATCAATTATTAATAACGAGTTAAGTCCCGGGCCACGGGGTTGGCCGGGATTTTGGGCTCCCGGATCGTTTGGCACACCGTTGCGCATCTCGCGTAATGTGGCATGATGATGTCAGTTTATGGGTGGAATTACAAAATGTCCGCGCCCGGCCAAGCATTGCGTTTTCGATCCGGTGCGGTGCGGGATTAACGCCGTGATTGAGGCGCCCATGATGTGCGCAACATGTGAGTTAAGGGGGGGGGGGGGGGGGGGCGACTTCCTGGGGGAGAGGAGAAGCTTCCGGAGTCATGGTGAGCATGAGTGCAAGCGCAGAATGACCGACGTAGAAGCACCGATCGTTCGAAGTGATTGAGTATGTTGTAGGATATTTAAAAATATCATTCAAACGGTAATAGAGGCTCGTATCATTTATTGAGGACTCTATGAATACAAAACTGACAGCCACCAAGCACAAGCAACCGGCGAAACGTCAAACCAAAAGTATTCTAACCCCAAAAAACGGAACATCATTTTAAAAAAGCATCATCCGCCATTTTGAGTGCTCCTTTTCATCGATTTCTTCATCTTTTATGTAATGTACCAAGAACAACCAAAAGAACGGACGAGTTTATTGGTAAAATTGGCTTAATTTACCTTGTTAGCACGTGGCCAGCAGCGGTGGAATCGGAACCCTTCGATGAAAGGCGTCATTTCAACGAGTCAAACGAGTCTAGAAGGGAAGGGGATCCAACATTTCATCAAACTCGACACCTCTCGGGGCCGGATTTGAAGTGTGGCAACTTGACGTCATTTTTCAAACACGCAGCAAACAAACGCAAACGCGTTTCTGCATCGATTGCAAGACTGCCGAGCGTCTGGCGGCGCCTTTCGCGCCCAACACAATAGCCACTTGACGCGAGAAGGACGTTCGCCGGTCCCTACTAGCCAAGCAGCGCATCCCCGGGCCGCCCGGGTGCTCGCTAGGAATCGATTCGCCTTCCCTAGCGCTCTCCAAAAGCCCGCTGTCGGCGCGTTATCCTGCTGTGACTGCCACAGGGGAACAATATCGACGTCGGACGTCCCGGTCCCGGTGAGTTACGCAAAATCCCCGTCGTACACGGCCCTTTCCCCCGGGGGAAACGGCATGCGGCTCGGTGTTCGGGTTCGACACCATTTGCCGCACACACACCCATGCCCGAACCCGAAGCCAATCATCTCGATTCACTTGCCTTAATTTTTTCCAATTACAATTACACCATCATGTAAACCATCATCGTCGTCACCATCATCATCATCATCTTGCTCGGGCCCCGGTGGATTTCGTCGACCGAAGAGAGAGAGAGAGAGAGAGAGCTCGTCAACGTGGACAAAGCGATGCTGCCTCGGTTGCCCGGAACCCGGAACCGCTCAGGGGTCGCTCGCTAGTCTAATTAGACAATTTAGGGGTTTGGCACCGGCGGCCTAATGAGATCCGGGCCGGGGATGAGGAGGGGGCGTGAGGATGATACGTTGATGTGGCCGCTTTGTTCCCAGTTTGCCTGCTGGGTGTGACCGGGACCGGGATTGCAATCGAATGATGCTGCTGATCGATGCACCGGAAGTGTAACATTAGTAGCCTACCAAATGTTGTAACATTTTGCTGCTCCTGGTGCTGACAGGTAGGGTGCTGCCGAATGATGCCAACGACAAATTGACCACATGTTTGACAAGTGATAGAATGTGTGCGTAGAGAGGGTGTGAAGCATTTGAGCAATTGTTTTACATTTACTGTACTTTGCTTTATTTTTCTGCGACTTTAAAATGGTTTACGTTTAGGAAACTCAAAATGAAATGGTTATATAAGAGTTATTTAAATTTTGGGAATTTTCTTCTTGGAATTTTCAACTAATAACATTTCTACTCCAAAGACATACAACTGCATTAAGACCTTTTAAAGGCTTGTTTAAAATGTTTGATAGTCTGTTTTAATTTTATTCAATTTTTCTGTTAACGGAACAGTTTAAGCAAATAACTTAAACTTGTTTGTTTTTCTATCTTTCCTTGTTTTTTTTATCATTATTTTGCTTTCTATCGATGAAAAGAACGTCGAGCAACGACTATCTTACTGGATAGTGCTAAGATCTTAAGCCCATAAAGCCAAATTACATGTTCCTTGCCTCACAGCAGTAGTGTAAGTAGTGTCAATGTCTTTCTGCCGATGATTTCAATGCAATCAGCTCCAGTTGCCATAATCAAAAACCATCAAATGATTCGAGAGGACTGGCAGTACATTCCATAAATATATCTTATCCACTCAGCGACGAGCTAATGCTGAGTAAGGCAGGGTGACCGGTTGGATGAAATAAAATTTCGAATCTTCCACATCACATCAAACAATGCTCTCTGTGCGCCCCATCACACCACCTATTAGCCGGTCGCAATTGAACGGCTTTGAGTCTCACCCGCTTTGGCCGTGGAATGGCCTCGGAACAGCTGGAATAAGAGTAAAAACCAAGGGTCCAAACGACACTACACGAACGGAAACACGCAATGCGTGAGCATAGCAATTCCTTTCCTGTCGCGTAAGCAAATCCTTCGGCACTAGCGCCAGCCATCCTTATTACATGCCGCACAGTCCAAAGCACCAGCAGTCGACTCCTAGTCCAGTCCGGGTAGCAGCATAAAAACCGCTGGTAAGAAAAAGTAGAAAGAAAGTGAAACTCGGCCACCAAGAGACATAAGGAACTTTCTGTTTTTGACGGCCATAAAATTTGACGACCGGCTAAGGAGGAGCCCGACGCTGGCAGGAATGGTTGAAAAGCTGCAAAAAACCTCCTCCCTTCCATCCTTCCTTCCTCTTCGGTGAAATCATAAAATTGGTTGCCCACCACCACAATGTGATTGCTGGCGGTTCCGATGATCCGCCGAACATCGGAGCGCCCAAAGGACTAATGGACTGGGAACTGGGAACTGCGAACTGGTGGTCACCGCGTCCGCGCTGGTCCTTTTGCCGGCCTTTCGCGTAATGCTTACAAGCTCCATTACCGTCGTCTTATGGGTGTCATTTTATTTTATTTTGTTTTTTTCTGCTCGGCGCAATTTTCCTCCAACCGTTCGCCGCCCCCTCTTCCGGATCGTTTGCCGTTGAACCGAATCCGGAGTGGGGGTTGCAGAAATAAAAAGAAAGGAAAAAACGTCATCCAAAAAACTCCTTTTCCGAGCCACTTAATGTGACCCCGGGATGAGCTCGAGTGGATTGAAGTATCTTATCAGTTCGTCTGCCAGCCCCGTGCTGTCCAAAACAAAAGGGGTTGATGCTGCAGCTAGAAGGGTGGCGAATCCTTGACGAAGGGGGATTCCGAAGCGGACCGAAGGAGCCCGCTGCTCGTAATCGGCCATCTTTGTTGGTCATTCGTTTCGGTGGGTGAGTTTTAGGATTAGTTGATAACGGTCGGTTCATGACCTGGCTGGCTTGACTCCATTAAAGGCAGCAGCCTTTGACCGCGACCACGACTGAAAGGGGGAGAGAGAGAGCGCGTGAATCGTGAGCAGGTCCTGATGCCGAGATTCCGATCATTCCGAGTTCGTTTTGGATCCCTTTTGCGTGCCGGCTGCGGACACCATTAGAGGCTCTTGAAAGAGTCATTCCGATCAACGCGAAACAGTTGTTTAATTGATGTTTTAATTACTTCCCAGGCTCCCCGGAATGGGAGTTCCTGGTGGCTTTCGTTCGACACTTTTCCCCGCAAAAGAAGAAGAAGAGAGGAAAAAATCACATTCCAACTCGGGTGGGGGGGAGCCCAATTTAATGACCTCGTTTTCGGGATTATCCCGGAAACGGGTTGATGTTCATTTGACTGGCTGACTGGGCACTTGACTCCTGACACAAACCGCACGCAGACGGAAGGGGGAGGAGGTGATGGCCTCTGGTACTGCCAATGAGCCACTAGTAGAGCGTGCGTGTGTGTGTGTGTGTGTATGGTCATGGCACGCGTCAGCTCACGGAATGCATGATTCGTGGTTGACGGTTTTAATGTCACAAATTTAATGTGCCACCGTCGCTTCCAGCCCAACCCAACACCAAACAATCATACACAAACACACACACATCATTAAAATGCATTATCTCGTGATGTTGCTCGTGTCAGGTTTAATGCTACCTCCGCAGCTACCTCGCTTCCTATTGGTTCCAAAATGAATGATTCAGCGAGCCTGGAATGATGACAAAAAAAGCAAAAAAAAAATGAGGAAGAGGTAACCACCCGAAACGAGGAACAGGTGGCTGCAGAGAGTTAAACCAAACAGCAACCGAAAAAAAACAACGACACCAGAGATGGGCATGCAAATAAACGTTAAAATCGTTATTAACATCATCATAACCGTAACCGCGTGACGCGCTTATCGTTTGCAAGGTGCGCCCTGGTATCCGGTTCCCTGGTCCGGTTGAGCCAGCTCACTTACCGTTTCTAATAGCTGGCAGCGGCGCGCTGCAATGCTTATTTCTTTCTCGAGTTCGAGGCTTAAGATTGTGCGTTTCGCTTATCGGTGGTAACGGTGGTGTTAGCGGTCAGCTTAAGCGAGGATTTTTAACATTTTATTTGATTGCAACCGAACCGCGTGGCAGCAGAATTGTCTTTGAATTGTTTTTGGGAATTGAAAGACATGTGAGAAGCACAATGGTTTGGATTGGTTGATGCAAATTAATGGACCATTTGGAGGCGAATATGAAGCGTTACTTATTTTCTGCCATGCATAGGATACATGAGCTCATATGGTATCAGCTCAAGAAAAACGGTAACTGATACTACAAGATGTCATATCTCGGTAACATAACTATAGTAAAAAAATCAAAAAGTAAGCTAAAAATGTGAAAGAAAGTTACAATGCTTGAACATGTGATTGATAAGCCATGGCTTACTGGGTTTTTTTCAAAGAAATTTTCGTTAAACGCTTGCATTTTTTAGCTCTTCATTCTAAATGCAATTCCCCGCATTCTAGACTACATCATGACTGAAATGAAACAATCCAATAAATGTCATTCAATCAATCATTGGATAATTGACAAGAATTTAATTATTTTATACCTCATGCAACACTGTGTCGCTTGTGTTAATTATAAAATTATTTTTAAAGATTGAAGAGTCTAGTAGGCTGTCTAGTCGTTGAGTTCTTTTGAATTATAAGTTAATTCAGCAGTACAGAGCAATGCTGGCCTATCCATGATCTCTGATTAGTCCTTCTGGAGACAGCCAGTTTACTTTTGTCTATTGTACAGATCATCGAAGTGTTGCAACATTAGAGTAAATTGTGATTGTTAGAATTGAAGCGATTTAGAGCTCTAGAAAAAAAAGATTCCAAATGAATCTTCAGTAGCATAACAAAATAAACATTAAGTTGCTATAATTTAATCTCAACCACACACATTGAGCATCTTTTCTGCATTGTATTTCCAATTTTAATCCTAGAAATAAACAATCATTTTTCATTCCACAAACCATTCGTTGCCAATTGTTCCAACGGTGCAGGACACGATTTGCTGCCTGGGTCACGGTATGACTTCCGTCACGGCATTACCGTGCGCCACGAGACAACAAACTCAATCAAATTTCTTGTCGCAAGCCACGGACATGGAACTCCTTTACACTGACTCCCCCTGCCCTACACAGACACGGAACGCACGCACGCACGCCCGGGGTATTGCTTTAAGAGGCATATATAAGAGGATAACGTAGCAACCGCAACGGCGTCACTGGTGCGTCCACAAATCAACCAACCACAATCGATGATCCCCCTCTGTTCCTGGTGGTGGTGATGGTGTAGAGGGTGGCTACGAACCGGGGGTGTCCCTAGGACCTGATCTCGTCAAAATCCCCGTCGCTGCAAAAGGCGGTCCGTGCGCCGGTTTTTGGCAAACCTCAACCTCACCGAGCCGTAACGAACGGTGACATCCATCCTGCCCACCTACCCCCCCTAGCATGGTCTGTCATAATTTTTGAGCCTAATATCATTTTCTTTCTCCCCTCGTCGTCCACCTCCTACATGCACACCCGGTGTTCCCCGTGGTCGATGTCGATGCCGTGTGCCTTCAATTTAAAAACCTCCGGCGATGGGAGAGTGTTTTGGCTGGGGATTGAGCCACACCGTGCACACGTACACACACACACACACACACACATAGACAAGGACGGGAGGGGACTTACTCACAACTCACGCTGGCAGCAGTGTTGTCCCGGGCTTTTGCTTCCTGCTTCAAATCCGCTGCCTCAAAAGTAACGAGGGTTGATTTAAGGCTGCAAATCCTACACACAACCACCACCAACGGCGCGACGATGGCCCGGAGCAAAGGCACGCTAACTCCCTGTTCACCCCCCCGGCCCTGTCTCCATTCCGTTCTGTTCCGGGCTCGGCACATTGGCTCGTTTTCCACTTTCACAGGAATGCAGTCCTCCAGAGAGAACTTGCGTCAGTGTGTTTGTGTGTGTGTTTGTGGCCCATCTCCGGTGGGTGAAAGATTTTCCCTCCTCCCCCCGAATCTGGGCGACAACCACACAAAATGTTCGGCACATTTTGAAACACACACTTTCCGCAAAGTAGCAGCCAGCGAGCAACCCTCAGCGCGAGTTCCGCGGTTTCGTCGCAACCCGCGCGCAGTTGCGGTTACACCAACGACGACGACCAGCGTTCCTGTCGGCAACAGCTGCTTCTACTGCTGCGAAACTGTGTAAGTTTCTCTTGACGGTCTCGAGGTTCCTGGTTCCTGACCGGGATTTGACGTTTGGCGCAACTTTTCCAGCACTTCAACGGAAACCTCGAACCACAAGAACTAACTATTTTGCGGCTGGTTTTTATGAGGAATGGTGGTGGTGGTGGTGGCCCTGGGTGTGTGCAAATGTGTGACAACACCACAAACATGTGGCCAACATGCCACATGCCACTTGGTTTCTTCTTTCTTGTGGGTATCGAGATCGAATGCTCTGCCCTAGCTTTTGATTCGCATCTGCATCGATGACGCCTTCGATGATCGATTCGATCGCCGGTCGAGATTACGATCGGCAACACAGGCACAACCCCTCCATTTTGGCCTGGAATGGATTGCAACATTCGTACAGTAACTTGTAACAAATCGATCCAGACGATCCGAATCCGAAAGGCGAACGAGACGTTTTAATTGATTTATGTTCCGTTCGGGCGTGCCACCTACGCCACGGGGACGGAATCAACGAGACTGTCTCGTCACACACGCACACGCACACGCACACGCTTTCAGTCTTCTGCTAGAGATTTGCCTATTTTGGATCCTACAAATCGGTTGGCAACTTAATATATTCCAACCGATCGATCGAATCCCCCGGAACCATCCGATTGCTTGGCGATCTCCTGCTCCTGCTCCAGGTCGATTGACATCTCTCTGATCGGTGTTGATCAGTCTACCTTAGAGACTAGAGGCTATTGCATAACCGGCGCACTGCGAAATAGATCCATTCCGTGCAACGCAATTTCGCAATTGTTCTCGCAGTGAAGGAAACATCGTCAAGGCGTCGAAGGCGGAAAGGAGCGAAACGCAACAACCAATTATGAATGCGCATGTCACTGGCGTTTGGTGGAATGCTTTGCTTGTTTTTGATGTTTTCGCACTTTGCAGCGAAAGCGAAATTTGCATGGCATCAATTATTGGGTAGCAGCAGGAGTTTTATTTTTATTGTTTTTGGAGGAAGCGGGACACTCTCTGTGTTTGATTTACGTTTGATCGATTTTTATGAAGTGTTCATCACACATCCGCCCGCCTCGTGGTTGGTTTGCTTTATCCTACGGGTGGGTCGTTGGTTGGTGTTTTTTCCAATCATTTCCTCCCCGTCCCCCCAATTCGATCAATTAATCTTAAATTACTTTTTCAATAATTGTGCTCGATGATTGATCTCGCTATACATCGCTGGTGCATATGATTTTATGCCTTCATTTTATGATGAACTCCAGTCCATCCATTACGGTCCGTTCAGCTGCAATAAACCTCTTCGTTTGTCACCTCTTTAAAATGGTAGCACAATTAATTGTACCTCCAGTAGCACCAGAGACAGTCCAATATCGACATCAACATCCTGATGATCGGTCCGACGATGAACCTTCTCTCACGAACGTGACGCGGCGCGACGCGACTTCATGCAATCAAATAATTTCGAATGCAAATACGATCCATTAATAACAACAATAATGATCGTATAATGGAATAATTGATTGATTAGTTGTTTATAATACGGTCAACGGTTCGGCCGTTGAGCGCATAAGGATGAGGAACGCTGAACAGCAGCATAAACAGCAGCCAGGACCTCTTCCGCCGCTCCTCGACTGGCCACACATGCCGGTGCGCATCACCCCCTCCACGCCGTTGGTCGCTAATACAAACTAACACTTTTGCAAAAGCTGCATTAGCCGCCGACGCCAGCAGCAGCAGCCACACACATGCCGGGCCAAATTTGCAAAATAGTTACGAATGAATGAACTGCGATGATTAGGTTGTCGCAACACACAAGCCCGCGGTGGTATCATCCCCCCATCACCCATTCCTCTTCCTCTGTCAATGCATTAGATTGGAAAATGTGTGTGTGTGCATTGAACCGGATTGCATTAGGCATTGCTCTCTCTCGCTCTCCTTCTCTGCATTAGCGCACCGTTTGCGCCGCGGTGTCGATTGAAGAAAGAAATGGTCGAATAAATAAATTTCAAATTTATGACGTGCAAATTAGATGAAGCATTATTATAGTGCCCGCCTGGCGCGCCGGACACCCTTGCCTCTCTCTCTGTCTCTTGCCAGCCCATTAGTCAACGGTTCACAATCGCACCATTACGTGATCTGGCACGCAAAACGTTGCGCTGCGCTAATTCGGTGCTCCTGTCGGGGTGTTGGTTCGCGCAATTTGTGGGCATCAATTACAATCTCGTATTGATACAATTATGTTCTTGTTTAAATCAAACGCATACCACACCGCGGGGCAAACAGGCAGGCTGGCTGGCTGGTTGGCAGGTGGAAGGCGTGAATCCCGATCAAACGGCTGGCATAATTCGGTTTTGTGCGGTGATCAAATGCGTGAGCAATCATAATCATGGCGGCTGGCGCTTTGAAACCAGTTTAGTGCATCCCGGATTTGTGGAAAGAATTTCGTGGTTTCTATTTCGGAGATTTGGAGCGAAACTAAATCTAAAACGTTTTCAACAAACAAGCGAACCAGACGCATCTTTTCGACGCAACGAACGCAAATCATTAAATACCGAGCCGCGGGTGCTGTCAATGGCAATTTGGCACGTCCATCGCAGCCACAAAGTGCACTTGCAGCACGAGGAGTTGGAGGTGGTGGTCCTCTCCACTCGAATGTGGGGAGGGGGGGCATCGATATCGATGGCGATAAAATTTTAATTAGAAGATCAAAACGGTTTTACGCTTGATTGGGTCATGATCCTGCCCCGCATGGTCAGGATGCGATAGCAGGATGAGGTTGTGTCTCTCTCACTTCTCTCTCTCTCTCCCTCTCTCTCTTTATCACACAGTATCCTCATCAAATTTTAATTCGCGGCACATGCATTCCACGCAATGCACAGACAGTCCCCGGGCAGTCAACCAACACTCCATACATCACACACAGCCAGCAGGCCAGCTACTAGTTTCAGCTTCGGATGTAGAAAAATCGTCGAACGGAGCACGAATTTGCGTGCACGATTGAGCGGAGGAAAATCGGAAAAATGTGGCTCCGCACAAGAACCACAAAATGCGCTGCGCCGATTGATCGTGTCCAGCGGCATTATTATTAATTGATCGACGCGATTCCATTGCAATCCATTTTTAATAAACCAATCCCCGGGCGAGAGATGCCCCAGTTGAGATGCAAGCTATTAATGAGCATTAAACTGGCCACCCCAGCAGCACCGGTGCCCCAAATGTGTCGCGAGCGATCGTGCATAATGAAGTGTTTTCGCTCCATCGTTCCATCGCGTCTGCGGATCGCGTCTGCCGATGCCACGACGGCTGCTGACCACCTACAATGCGCCCGAGTGGGCGGGCAAGTGTCTTTGGTAGGGCACGCGCCAAATGCCATATTCGATGGTCATCGATTGGACTGTCTGAATCTGTGGCAGGCCTTTGACACAAGAAATGATTAATTAGCCGTCAATCACGATTGGACGATGGGGATGAATGGGGGAAGAGGAGAGAAAGCAGGCAAGCAAATCAATCATGGACCACTACTGATCTTAAACACGATGGCTGTTGATTGTTTGACGGTGGTGTCGGATGATGACGGTGATGGTGCCGGTGACGATGATGATGATTACATTGAGTCATTTTGCAATTCGATTTGCGGGCGTCGTGCACTGATTTCGCGGTGACGCGAAGGTCAAGCAAGGGTCGATCGCTCACTAACCTGTTGAATGTGTGTGTGTGCCTAGTACGAATGCTACTAACATTAATCGCTTCCTCAGTAAATCCCACCATGCGTGAGATCCTGATGCATGGTTTAGATAAATTCGATTCGATCAAGCTCCTTCCATGTTTCCAACGCCGGCTAATTGGCAGCCTTCTGGGAGTCGGTGGGGGAGGAAAAACGTTGGTAATCGAGCCATTCGCAGTCGACGCGCTGGTTGGAAAATCATCAAAAAAAAACTTCCTGTCGAGTGTAGCAGCACCTCGGAGCACCTCGGACTAGAGGGACCCTAGGCGCCCCCTCCCTAGAAGCCATTCAGCCATTTTTTTTTACGATGGATACCCTTCCACGGCCGGGATCTCCTGTCAGTCACAACTAACACTCCGCATAGTTTTGAGGAGGCGAATACAAATTGTGAAATTTTGCTAATCTGCCGTGGCCGCGGGATGGATCGCGGTAGTAAAACTGGCCACTTCACTGGCCGCTACCACTGGCTGAACCTTAAGAAACAGAGGGAGAGAGACGGCGCGAGCGAGGTTCACCGCTTTATGAGGGGGGCTATAAACTCCAATGACAAATCTTCGCATGACCGCTAGGTGAATCCGCTTGGTACCTTTTTTATTTTTTGCAGGATTGTTTCACGTTTCGCGCACGCGTGTGTGTGTCTCGTCCGTTCGCTCTTTATTTTTTATTGCAGCTCGTTATTAATGACTTCATCTTTTGCGCGCGCGCTCGCGAGCACCCTACTCAGGGGACAGCATTCAGCTCATAGTTGCGGTGTCAGTATTTAATCGAATCAGATTGAATACCTCCTCCACGCGGAGAAGGGAAGGTTTATCTGAAAGCTTAAGTTGTTACGAATGGTTAAAGACACTCCACCACCACCACCCCCGTTCGTACTTGCCGTATATGCGCACCTACGAGTAGAAGCAAATATGAATCATTGCCACCCGAGCGAGCGCACTGGAACTGGTTTACGATTTGTATCGGACACGGGACGGGCTTCAAAGTGACACGGAACCATGGGCACGAGCACGAGTACGGGCAGCCTGCTTTGGTGTGCTCTGTTGAGCGTAAAAATATTTTTGAAACAATAAACTGTACACGGCACACTGCGACGTGAAGCGCCCTCCGCAGGTCGCAAACGAGAGGGCATTTCGTGGGCGCTCGTTGCTTTGGTGTTAACAATAATCGTCGCCAAGCGCAACACACGACAGCGAGTGCCCTTTTGTGGGGTTTGCATTTGTAAGTTTGTGATGTACAAAATGATGTGGTAGCAAAAAGGTGCATCAAATCTATGCATTTGTT
>NC_064875.1:67750967-67758467 GCF_943734745.1 Anopheles darlingi
ATTGTTTGTATTTTAAACGCTTCGCATCCTCTCGCGGTGCTGGAAGCACTACTACTAAGCGCCCGGTGAGGGTGACCGTCCGGACGCGACCGTGTGCGGTCGGTCTCACCCCTGAGGGGGGAAGTTTTTTTCCCTGGTTTATTCCACCCTCAAGGGATGCTCTGGTTCCTGGTTTTTTTATTTTTTATTTTTTTGTGCGTTCCGTTATGCGCCACCATTTCCTGCTTCACTGGACGAGAGGGACAGGATAGCGAGCGGCCAAAAAAATAATGCGAAGATACAATTCGAATCTATTGGTACGAGTTCCGTTGAGCCCAGCCTAATCGGTGTTCGGTTGTTTCTGTCATTCGGAACACTAAGGAAAGGACGAAGACGAGAAGAGGCCAGACCGGGAGTTCAGGATGAATTTAAAACTTCAAATTTGTCGCAATGGCTGACTGCACTCGGTCAGACTCATTGACTTCTAATTATTTTTTGTCCATCCGTCGTTCGCTCGTTTGTTCCGCTTCGGACGAATGGACAAAGCAGCCAGCACTGGCTCGCTGTCTGGCTTCATTCTGGCACGAAATCCCGGGTAAAACGGTAACGTGCCATGCCAGCCAGCAGCACGTGAGAGTCTATAATTCTTGCATAAAAATTAACGTCCCCGGGCCCGGGATGCCGAGATGCCGAGTGCCAAGTAGAAGATTCCATCCAGACTTCGCGTTGGGCCCCTGGAATGCCCAGCGGTGGCCCAGGTTGCTCTCCACATGCTGACCGTTTGCCAACGGGCCAGGCATCGCAGGCATCGTGTCGAACGAAGATAAATGACAGGGAAATTCCTTTTGCGCCGGGGAGAGCGCGCTACCAGGAGTCACGGTGAACTAGCGAAAGAAGCAGAAAATGCGATGACGACGGAGAAGAAGAAAAAGCAGCAGCAGCGGAAAAACGCGGGGAAAATATTTGCGATCAATATCAGGCAAGCATTGGCGTAACGGAAGTTGGTTCGTTTTTGGGAGAATTTTTTTTGTCCTTTCAGCTCCTTCGAGACGCGTGATGAACGCTTCATGTGAGTACGTGACCGCCGGTCGCTAGGCAGCCACCGAGAGAGCTTCGACACACGACGCGTGTGGCTACATTGATTGAGTAACGGGGAATGGGCCCATACAAACGCACTTGGTCCTTGGCTAAAGGAGGAGCGCGTGGCGCGCTAAAGGATCCTGTTGCTGCAAGCCCGTTCGTGGAGCTCATTTCAAGGAGTCACTTGGCCATGGAATAATGCGTTTTTCACGTTTTGCTTCGCGAGTCACACAACAAACACACACACAGGAAGCTCGCTCACCGGTATTGACAATAGGCATCACGCGACGCAGCTACCGGCCGCCATTGACAGGAGCCGATTGGTGCCATGATTAATTTCTGTCAAACTCGCTCGCGTAGGTGATGCCACATATTTTCATGCAAATTTATGTTTATTCGAATGTTTGCTACCACCTTCCTCGCTTGCACCCCGAAAAAAAGAGCTGGAAAGGAAATGCGTTCAACGGGATAAATGGCTTATCCATGCGCGTCGCTTGGCGTTTTTTTTTTACAACATTCCGCCATCGCGAGGGGTTTTTTTCTCAATGCTGCCCACCCATGGTCCATGCACCGCAAAATGAGGCACGAAGTCGAAGCCCTTCCCTCCCTCTCGGTACTCGCACATTAGTGCGTGATGCACGTGGTTCTCCCTAACGAGGTGAAATGAAAAATTTGCCTCCCAAAAAATTCGGTCCGCAAAGCCGAAACATGGGCGCCGGCGCCGCGTACAAGACCGCGAACAAGGCGTTTCGGGTTTCCGCTTGCTCAAGTGTATCCTCGCGCGGTGTTGCTGGAACGCTCGTGTGTTCAAGCGCCTGTCTGGATGGATGGCTAGCGAAAGGGGAAGAAGCGAAAAAAAAAGCGCTGGCTTCCACCGGTAGCATGGACAGCAGGAGCCGTTGAAGGCAGGGAAAAGACTGGGAGGAGGACTGTGCAAGTTATTTCACGGTAAATTAGCATATATTGTTATTGGCAAATTGCTAAGTATTGGGATGAATTGTGGAAAACGGCGTCCAAATCAATCAGCACGTATCGGGCGGGAGTTTGCAAATTGGATTTTCTTGTTAAAAATTAAGTGAAACTCTCGGTCGAGCGGTCGGTCGGTTGGTTGGTTGGTTGGTCGCGGCCCACCGGAGGGCTGAGATGAGGAGGATGATGCTCATGATGAGCTATAGCCGTGATGAGGTTTGTCGAAGAAGCGAACGAAGAGCGGGGAGGGAAGGAAAGTATGCAGCTAGTGCTAGCTGGTATGCGCAGTTAGCGGATTCAAAATTGAACGTCATCCATCTAGCACGAAAGGCATTTAATAAGCTGGCTCACGGAACAAGGTTCCTGAATTTGTGGATCAATCATTGTTAGTTTCGATAATGAGATGAAATTTTAACCTTTTTTATCCTTATAATATGAGTAATGTCCTTTTCCTACCAGAACAAATGCTTGTTCTGGTGTTTGCGGCTATTTGAACAAAACAGAAACTGTTTTAACCTAATTTTTCCCTCCATAAACTAAGCAATCCTTGAAATCTCAAAAAGAAAAAAATCAAGGTTGTAGCAACCATTGGAACATGATGTAAGGAAAAATGCCAGTTACATCTCTTCAATCAACGAGACAAGTCGTCCTGCAGTTCTTGATCGCTTCAGTAAAAGTGTTTTTAGGTAAACGTGTTTGTAACATACATTTCTTCAGAAGCGGAGAGCTGCACGACACACGAAGGAAAGTGAAGTGAAGAAAGCAGTTAAAAATATTAAGGAAGCGAGAGGTCATCGATCATTTTCGCAGTGACGAATAAGTAAGGTGGTTTGAACAGACGCAATGATAAAGGGCAACATAGCTAAGAGTCTCGCATTGTTCCATTGTGCTTTAGGTTCGTACATCGGTGTTTAAATGGATTTGTAAAACCGAAAAAAGTGGTCACTATTCGTTTTTCCAAGTGAAATTTGGGTTTTTGTGGAAAAGAGCACTTTCCATCATCAATTTTCCATCATCAATAATATTCATTTGAGTTAAACTACACTTTATCAGAGAAACCTTCAAAGTTCATTAAACAAAGCGAAGATCCAAGGCAGACCTTCAACCAGCTACTGCTTTTCGGTAACATTGAAATGTCTTTCCTCTCTTTCCGCCTACGAGTAACTCCACTCCCCCTACACCCAACTTGTCTCATTTCGAACCTCTCGCGCTAAGACGATTGGCACGATTCCGCGGAGATACTTATTCGTTAATTTTCCTAATAACCCCGGGGCCAATCACCAGCATCCATCTCGACGTTCCGCGTTCCGACCAATTCCAAATTATTAGCACGTTTGCGAGCACCGACCGACAGTCCGAGACTTTAAAACATTCATTCGCGCCTTCGCCAAACAAATGTTGTGACGGCCAAAGTCGCCTAAGCTAGGCCATTAATCGCGCCCGGAGTGCACACCACCGCCCAGACCACCGGTCTGGTCCAAGGTGCGCGCTACTCCAAAAACCCGGCCAAAAACCCGGTGGTGGTTCGGGGTTTTCAGGAAGGGGGGCAGGGGGTGTCGAACGGATGAACGGGTTGTGAACTTGCGCGAAGTCCGCGGCCCATCTCCCGGGGCCGGAGCCGGGGCCAGAAGTTTAAATAACTCGACTAATAAATTATTGAAGGATTAATATTGACTCAGCAGAGCAATAAAGACAATTAAATATGCAAAGTAAGAAGTGTTACGGCGAAGCGCCACCGCCATCGCCATCGCCACCGCCACCGATGAAGATGAAGGAAAACTCCTCCCACACGCGCCTTCGGCACTTGCCTTGCCAAAGATGCCGAAGCTGATGTCTCTGTTTCTGTCGCGGAGTGGAAGGTTGCCCGGGAGGGGAGGAGTACCGGGACTGGTAAAATATTTCACGGCAACTCTCGTCTGTCGTCCTAAATATCTGCTCCGGTCTTTCTTCTCTACCTCTTCTTTTCTGGGGGGTAGAGGATTCTTCGACGTAACGCTCGCACTGAACCGATTTCAGCCGATTAACCGCCGCCGCCGACGACGACAACGATGACGCTAGGAGACGACGACTGTTTGTGCTACTAAGAAACATCATCCGCAATAGCGGTCCTGTGGCTGTGTGTGTGTGTGTGCGTGGGCTTCAGGACTGAGGACCGTTGGAGCGACAACCCCAAAAACCAAGATGGGACACTCCGCACCTCCTTCTTCTCTGAAGCAGAGTACCTTTCCCGAGAAAGTAAATTGCTCCAACAGCGACACACACACCGACAGAGACAGGCAGACAGCGAACGACGAGATGTCGATGCCAAAACCCCTTTTCACTCGAAGGAAGACGTTCGTGGAACTTAGACGTTTGCTGCGGAGTAGACGAAGACCGTGGCGGGTATTTGCACGCTAAGTCCATCAAATTGTTCACGCACTTCTCGCGGAATCCTTTTGCGTTTTTCCAAGAACCACACCGACCCACCCACCACCACCACCACCAGAGCCTTGTGCTATGTCGGCGTCTGTCAGCGAAGGAATTAAGACATTTCCCTCCTCCGGACTCGGGACGAAAAGTTTATCCTTTCCACCTGCGCACCCTGCACCGGCGCTCCCTCGTTTCGTTTCGAGTGGAGTGCGTAACTGGAATTTTCCACCTCCTGGCAGCCCTTTTCGTTGGCGCCCGCGAAATGATAAACCTTCAGCCCCTTCGCGAAGGAAGTGGCGGGCGTGCCCTTCAAGGAGCCTCCATCGCGCCAAGCCACGAGAATCGCCGGGGCCGGAGGGGTGGGCTTTAATTTTGTGTTTATTCATGCTAATCAGTTCGAGCCACGAGACCGGGAGCCTTGGGCAACCAGGACCAGGAGAGACAAAATGGCACCGACCAGTCAGTGCCGACATGCGCCGAGAAGGCAAGGGAGGGAAGGTCCTTGGCGACCGATGGCCAATGAGGTGATAATTTTTCCGCGTTCGCGTTCCCTTTTTGCTGCTCTTCATGGACGTATAGCGGGTATTAACCGGTCGCGGCCGAGGTCGGTGTTGGCTTCGAGGTGGATTTGGATCAGCGGCGCATTAAGACAAATGGCCTCCGGGGGTTCTCCGGGCGGAGAAGCGATGGGATATGTTGCTTCTAATGATTATCGTGAAGCAGGGAGCAGCGACGTCAGAGCGAACGTTATTTATTAGTTTTTCCGCTTTCGAGCAAATCCTTCCACTTTATTCAGCTTTGTAGCTCTGTATGTGTGTGTGTTTGTATGCGTGGAAGATATATTAAAATTAAATAAAATGTTCCAGCATTCAAGCGATGAATGATGCTACTAACCCCAAAACTTCCACTCTCTCCCCTCAACTCGGTGGCCATTTTGCTTTATCCGCGAACGAACAACGACCACCACAATCCGTTTCCGGTAACCTGACGCACTGACGACAGACAGGCGGCACAACGGTGATCAGCGCACAAAAAAGGTGATGAGCGAAACCATAACTACATTAATATCTCCCCCCTGTTGGTCGGCATCGCATCGCATCGCACCCACCCGTTATCGATACTCACGGTACTCACTGTGTGGATCATCCTTCCTCAACTCCTTTTTCCCACGCCACACCACACTGCACCAGGGAGCGCGCCCGCGTTCGCAACTGTCATGCGTTTTGTTATATTAAACATCCGTTTAATTTCCTGCTGTTTCATTCAATTATGTGTCCTTTGGTGCCCGCGGTGGTCCCGTAGAATAGGTCCAATATATCACTTCGTTTCGCCCTCGCTACCGCATCCCACTACTCCCTGGAACCGGTGCTGCTTATCACCCTTTCGCTGGCAAGTGAGCTTGGGTCTAGCGAAGATTATGAGAGGCTCGTTGGTTGGTTCGCTGGTTGGTTGGTTTGTTCTCAGCTTCCCGTTTAGCTATCCCGTCCCTCCCACACACTCGCACAGTTAAATGCTGCCGATAGCCCCGAGCTCACGCACCTCATAATCCTTTGCCTTTGCGCCAACACCGGGCGTGTGCCCGTCTCTGCGCTGACAAAACCATTTTCACAAGGACCATCGCTTGAGAGGAGTATTAGGGGATGGCGTGAGGGAGGGGGACTGTAACCCCGCACCACCACGATGCTGACTGACACGTGACCGACCGTCACCTCCACCCGAGCACGCGGTGCGACGATTTTGACTTTCATCCTGCGACGCGCAGCAACCAACGGTATCAGTCCAACCAATACCACCACCCTGGCGTGATGTTTTATTGTTAGATTAAAGGAAAATATTTTGCTCCACGGCGCAGCGCGCCTCTCCCTCTCTTTCTATTCACTCTCTCTCCATTTACACGGGGAACAAAATGGTTCGCAAAGGACCAAAAAAAAACGGTGGAAAATTCAAAGAAAATGTACCCTCCGGGATGAACAACAAACGGCCTAATACAGCAGCATTAAGCTATAGTGTCGCCTCAGTAGCAACAGCAGCAGCACCCAGTGCTAGTGAAGTGAACAATTGAAATTTTTAAACAGAAATAACCAAAACACACGTGCAGTCAATAATACCGGCACGTGTTGCCAGGCGGTGGACCGTCGTGCCCTAAAAGCGGTGGCCAGGTTTGCTCGGCGCCACGGGAGTCACTTCCCGGGACCTGAGGATCACCGGAGTTACTTCTACTCCGCGCTGTTGAGGAGCAGCACGTCGATTGACGTCCTGCTGTGGGCGTTAGTGGGCACAAGAATTGTAATCGAAGAGCTAAATGAGAAGGCAATCAGCACCACGCTTGTGTACAGGTCCGGTGCCACAATGAAAAACGATGGAAATAACTCAATTCGCGCTCAATGTGAGATGTCAATTTGAAATCAAATTTCCTCCTTTGGCGCAGGGTAAGTAAATTAGTGGCCCTGTTTGCCACTAACGCAATTTGGTGGTCACTTATGAGCGCTTCTCAAAGAGCATGCCTGTCAGAGAGCAGACCAGATCCTTAAATGTTGGCTGGATGGATGGGAGAAGCGGAAAGACAAAAGGGAAACGCCCTGACCAGCGGATGACCAGCCACAAATCAAAAGAGGGAGCGAGGGAATTGGCTTTGGTTTTCTCACGATCGTTCGCGCTGTCGATCAACAAGGAATCTGATCTGATTCCAGGCGTCAGGCTGGACGCTTCAAATGCTTCCTCGAAAGCAATTAACCTAGCTGGAAGCAGATAGGAATCAAAAACCCATTTTCGGTGCCCATTCCGTTTAACAGGCCGCGCGGTTGCTAGGCCACTGTGACCAGGTCAAGTCAGCTCTGACGGAAAAAGACCTCAGCTTCTAATCTCAATCGAATCGGATCGAACCGATGTAAGTGCGTAGCATGGCTCTCGCCCCGTTAGCAATAATTAATGGTATTTTTCCGTGGCCACCAGGAGGCCATCATCTCAATCCCATGCGCCAGCTTTTGGGTTACGCAGTTTTCCAGCCCCCCGGTTGGGTGTGGAGCCAATTTTTCGCAACAAACGGGAGCTACGGATCAAACC
>NC_064875.1:67760967-67763467 GCF_943734745.1 Anopheles darlingi
ACGTCTGACGTCGACCTGAAGGCATCTACAGTGCCCTGACAGCACTCCCCACCAGACGATAAAGCAAGAGAGAGAGAGAGCACGGACGAGTGCGCCAGGGAATGTCTGCCAGTGCCGGGAGCAACACTCGAGGCAGACGTCCCCCGAACACCTCAACCAAGTTGTTGGAGCGGATCGGTTCTTGTGCGTCGAACGAACAGAACAGAACGCAGGACGAGGAGATGAAGTGGACGCCAATTTGACGATTGTTTACCGAACCAACGAATCCGCTTTTTTAACCGCTTTCGACCGCCTCCTCCTCTTCGCCTAGGATGAGCAGAGATGGAAGGAGTCGCACTGCCCAGGAATGTGCCCTTTTGGGCACCCCTCGAGCTGTCAATAGACATGACTTTGAGAACAAACGCGTGGTCGCGAGCGTGTGAGTGAGTAAGTGAGTGAGAAGGGCGCCGGTCGCCTCTTTACGCGTTTGCTCCAACAGGACCAACAGAACCAGAAATACGGATGCAGCGGATTCCAAATAAACCGAAAGCGGTCGTGCATCATTCATCAAGCGTTTGGAGAACCTCAAAACTATCCTTCACTCCTTGTGAAGGTGAAGTGAGGTACTGCTGCTGCTGCTGCTCAAGGATCACGGGCACGTATCGCTGCTAATAGTCTTCGAGGTGAAAGGCAGAAGAGAGCATATCTGTTTCACTTAATCGATCGAATGGTGATGATCCTTTTGCCTAGAGCTCTGTCTGCCTCTCGGAAAAGGATATCGAAGTAAAGTAAAAGTACTTCAATCAGCTTACGAGAGCATGCACCTCGTGGCCACTTGGTTTTCGGTTTCTACACGTGCGCACAGGATTCGGTCATGGTGGCCACAACCATGGAGATGGTTTTGAAGAGATACTTGAAGAGAAGCGTTCTGCAGCGCTTCGAATACTCACCTGATTCATCTCGATGAATCTCGGTTTAAGAAGTTTAAACAAATCGAACTTCAAGCTGCAGAAGAAAGGAACGGTGCCAGAAAGGAGTACGTCCCTGCAGCAAGGAACTGACTACCGATACACAATAAACATGTTGCTCCACCGTGCTTCTCCGTTATTATGAGACAAACATTTGCCAGCGGCGTAACGCATTTGCTCACCAGCGATAAGCATCGCAACTCGCGGTACGTCGGACATTGCATTCACGGCGTAGGTTTTTGGGTTTTGGGAAGTACTGTGGTGACCGCACCACCGCAGCACCACCGCCGCCACCACGGCAATCGAAGCATTCAAATGTCAAAACCCATTTGCTTGCGCCAATGTTTCGGTGAACATGCCATAGCATTCGCGAATCGCTTCTGTCGACCTCAAAGACGCAAAGGGCAGTGGGCTTCCGTTGCACCCCGCTTCGACCTTCGACATGGCCGGGAGCTTGGAGACCGATGTTTTGGCCAACGGCTAACAAATAGCCCTCTGGTGTCCAGTGCCTGTCCGGTCTTGGTCTTGGTCTTGGTCTGGAATGTCACCAGCAACAACAACAGCAGCCAAGGAGGGACGTAATCGTGACCATCAGCTGGCACCATGTCGCTGGTGCTGGTGCTGGTGCTGGCGGGACCCGTTCGTCGACCGGCGACAAAAGAGGGCCCCGGGAAGACCAAACGCGACTGCGCTTCCGTCAGTGGGGTTTCCATTCCGGTGAATGCCGATTTATGAGTCGGTAGTCGCAAATTTATAATTTCGGACTCGCTTTCCTTTGTTATCGATAAATAATCCCCTTTCCATTCCCTTTCCAGCAACAGCAAGCAGGCAGCCCAAAAACAAGGCCCCGAAAGCAGCACTTCCGCTTCGCGATGGTTTCGTGGCCTCGGTGCGCGCCTTGGAGTCCCAACGCGACAAGCAGAAGGCGACGCCCAGAGTACCAGGAATTTTCGGTCAAATGCTCGATTTTGTGGAATTTCCTTGTATCATTTCTCAATCCAGAGAGCCAGAGACCAGACACACACACACCGCGGGGCAGGTTCCGTTGTTCCGAGGCACTTCGCGGGGGTCGCGCTTCGAAGAAAGTATTTCAAACGGCACGCCATATCGCCAAGCGGCTGCCGCTGCTGCTGCTGCTGCTGCTGCTTCTGGTCCTTCGAAGTCCGTTTGTAGCCCGTTTCCGACAACGATTGGTAACGACTGGCGAGGCTATCCTACCTTTGTCCATATGGAAAACGGGGAAAATTAAAACAATGCGCAATCGCCCCGAGGGGAACAAACGTCCGGACGTGTCTTATATCACTTTCTTCAGGTTAGTCCCTTGGCATTGTCGGGAAGAGAGGCTCCCCGGAGTACGAGGGGAACGGTGGAGCTGTGGATACTGAAGGACAATATGACATTGTGTTGTGGTGAGGTCTGTATGATTGCGCGGTAGCCAAGCTCTAGACAATGCCAGCTTGTCGAGGCGCATTGAAGTGGAATGCGACTACGCGACCCCCACCCTGGACACTTTCCTCCGGACCGCATCGACCCGAATCCTCAGATTAGCCGTC
>NC_064875.1:67768467-67788467 GCF_943734745.1 Anopheles darlingi
ACCAATAAGCATTCCGTTTTGTTACCTCGCGATGACCCTTAGCAGAGCTTTTGAGATATTCAAGGTTCTAAAGTTATTTTGGAGTAATTGTAAAAGAGATCTGCAAAGTTAGAATCGTCTTGAAACATTTATCAGCAAATTTCTAAATGGAAAAAGTTCTTAAAAGCAGCAAAAAATTAACTGTTTTTCTAAGAGACCGTTCTACGTTGACGAGTAACTCCACGAGATAGTCATCCTGTGCGACCAAAAGTGTGAAGACTCACACTCTACGCCGAGACCGTGGAATGTGCGGCCAGAGGGCATACTCTGCAAGCTCGCCAGCCAACCAACCAACCAACCAACCATCTGATAACAGGAAACGGACGACGATAAAACGTCGAAAGTCACAGTTAATGAATCGCGCCGCTCAACGCACCAAACCGAATGCCTCTTCGCTCTTCGCTGCTGCTGCTGCCGATGCTTCGTCTACCGTCGACGTCCACGTCCTAACTGACTTATCTGCAAACCCGTCCATCCATCCGCCAACAGCCGCGCGTCGCGCGAAGAAAAAGGGAAAAGGCCAAAGATAGCTCGCAAAACGAAAATCGATCTTTCAGCTCAACTGCAACTGGAAAGGGAGTGGGGGAGGTGGAGGACACGGATGCACTCCCGTGGCCCGTTTGGCCAGACAGACGACGACGGAGACGAAGACGACGACGTGGTCTCTTCAGCTGGCAGGGCTGTCGATATATTCTGACTCTCCGCTTCGAAGCTATAAATTCTTCGCAAACCGTCACCCAACGAATTCTTCTTTCGATGGATTTTTGGCTCTCGCGCCCGCGCACACACTCACACTGCAGGCTGTCCATGTTGTAGTAGGCGGAAGGTGGATGAGCTGAGCAGCTGATATGCACGATTGCAGGTTACGATGGCCCGCAGGCGACTCTCTCGTGTCTGGTCTGGTTTGGAACCGGTGGTGCTAGACGTAGAAGAAGTTCTACAACTTCCTTCTTCAGTTGTGTAATTACTAATTGAATACTGCATTACGACCTTTGGGCAGTGCCATCGGTCTGTAGTAGGCTGTAGTAGCTTCTCTATTCCTCCTCTTCGCCTGCTCGAAGTAGGCATTGTGGCTGTTAATTTGGATTCGACTATTACATCAAAGACGCTCTTTTTGACGTTTGAGTTTTCAGAGAAATTATTTGTAAATGACAAATGGAAGCTTTCTAATAATTTTCTTTTTGTTTTCCCTCGAAAAGAAAATCGAATTTTCCAATCTCCGAACCAACACAACCGAATCCCTGTTCCATCGATGAGCTGTCGCTTCCTTTAGCTTTCGAGAACCCTTCGAGGGCCTGATGGGTGGAATTTCATTTACAACATTTTTCCAAGATGAGTGACAAGTGTAAAAATCGCTCTCGCCACTCCACTCCACTCCTCCACCAAACGAAAGGGTTGGGCTGTGCTGTGGGCCTTTAGCAAGTGTTTTGAAATAGATTTTCACATTCTTACTCCGTTAGCCGGCCCAAGGAGGCTCGGTCAAAAAGGAGGTTTTGGCTGGCCGGTGAATGCCGAAACACCCCCCCCCCCCATCTGTCCCTTCCCCCGGATCAGACGTCTTCGAATTCGCAAGAAAATTCGACACGACACCGACGCCCTGTGGAAAGGATATGGACATTATGGAAATTTTCCGGAACGAATGTCCATGCGTGTGTGTGTGTGTGTGCTGGCCGTCCGTCACGCCACGAAAAAGGGAGACGAGAGTCAATTTTCTTCGGACTTTCTTCGGACTTTGGACCATCAAGGAAAGGGGTTGGCTTGGCCGGAGAATTCCTTCACCGAAGACGTCGAGGGAGTTGTGCAAGGGTTGTTGTTGTTGTTGTTGTTGTTGATGTGGTGCTAGTGCGACATCGATGGACAGGAATGTCGCATCGAGTACCACCGGGAGTAGACAAGGGTATGTGTGCGTGTGTGTGAATGAGCAAGCAACATTTTTCCTCGTTGTCAGACGGATGTCTTGTCGAAGATTCCGGCTGCTTATCGAATCGGAACAACTTTGATTGAATGGAAATTGCTGTTTTGCTGCTGCTGCTGCTGGTCCCTCTGCGGCGTTGTGTGCGCATCATGTCATCGATCGCCAATGTTGCTGCTTGCTGTTACGCCATCCCCGCCACCACCCAGGTACTCCACCTCCCTCTCTCCCGGGAGTGTATTGTATTAACCGACTTCTAATTTCCGCAAACCCAACATCCAGTGCTGTCCCGGTCGGTCATCATCAGCACTGCTGCGGTGTGTTGTCCTTAGCGTGCTCGAATGCAACACATGACCGCTCCACGGGGATTCGAATCCCACTTCCACTGCATGCCGGCGGTGCATGTTTGTGTCCCGGCACCATCGGTCAATCGGTCAACGATCTCTCATCCGTATGTAAATGGAAAACCTGAAATTAAATTAATCATGCAGCAGCACCACCACCACCAGCAGCAGCATATTACAATTTAAATCTAACATCATCATATCGCATATTATAGGACGATTGTCCTTTATATATATTATGTTTATTATCGTGTCACCTCGTGCATCCCTCTCCTTCTCTCTCTCTCTGTCTCTCTCCAGGGACTGCACACGAAACATATGTATCCTTCATGCTGCTTCATGCTAGCTCCACCACGCATCACACTACCGCTAAAGACAATGGAATGGATTCCATCTTCTTCTCAAACACACGATCATCAGGAGACTTCTGCTGAAGCCCAAAGAGTATAAGCTACAGACTGGCCCCCGAACCGAACAACAGCTTCCCGGAAAACCCCCGGGAGGGTGCACAAGGCAACTGAACGAGGCAACAGACGACGAATTGGCCGCACGCACAATGATATACATATTCAAACAAAATAATTGCGAATGCGGTTTGATTACACTCGCACACACACACGCAACCGTCTCTCCTTATCACCGTCGGTGTCTTTCACGGAGCATCTGCAGCCAAAGGATCATCTTCCGGACCTTAAACCGATGCCAAGACGACGGTGTTCCTAAGAATCATCACATCCCTTTTACAACATATTTGGAATGTCCTGGTCCTCTCCATCGGCCCATTCGGTGGTCGGCTATGTCTATGTCTTAACTTCAAGATTAGCCTCAAGATGTGGTGAACTTATGAACGGGGAAAATCCTGGAGCAAAGGAGGCGTGTGCGTGTGGTTGGTGAAAAATGTCCCTCAAGGTAATAAACCGAACAGAAGATGAGGACACACACGCATGCACAGGCAATAGACATTCCTACCAGATGGTACCCATGACGGTCACAGGATACGGAGGAAGAGGACTCACTTGGTGGCTTGCCTTTTAATTAGTCGTCCCAAGGGGTCTAGTGCACACCCATACACCATGACACCATAACCAAGACCATGACTGTAACAGCAGCAGCACTTGTGGGGACGGTAAAGATTGGAATTTGATTGTTGCGTGGCACCATAAAACGTTTTAACTATTCCTACCATCTTGCCCTCCTCACCAGCTCCTAAGACGAGCTTCTAGGCTCAAGGGAGCTCAAGAGAGTTGTTTCTTGTACCATCTGTTGTCGGTGGCACCCGGGAGCACCCCAGAGTGACCTGTAAAGGACCAGTGTGTGTGTGAGTGTGTGTCTGAGGACGGCCTCAAGATGTTGAAAGGGCGCGCGCATGGATGGTCGAACATGATCATAATTTTAATGACATTTTCATATCATCATTACCGTACCGAGCAGCAGCACCAACAGTAGAAGGAGGAGGAGCATTCAAATCGAGGTCGTAATGTGTTGTTACTACTAAATCGAATCGTATCGAAGTTCGAGAAGTTCCCCGCACCAGCAGCAAGAACAACACCAGGAGACGAGTAGACGAACGTTTTCTCCTTCGGGGTTGTTTTTTTTTTTTGATCGATGAAATGGAACGTCTCCCAAAGGGGGCGAACATTCCAGAGGAAGGATTCGGATAAATTGCGGATCCTCCCCTTCATCAAATCGTCTCCTTGGTTCGGTTGCTCTCTCCCTCTTCCTCGAAGGCCATCAGCGGCCAACGCGAGGCGCAATCAAGAAGCGGTCGACCAAGACCAACCAACCAACTGCTGCTGTTGTTGTTGATGCTGCAACACCCATCGGCCGCGATGGAACGACCATAAATAAGAGGTAATTGCAGTAAGTTGAAATAATAATCAACCCCTTAATTAACGAAAATCGAAACCCCTTGGCCGGGGGAAGGAACCGATGCTGCTGTTGCTACTATTTACTGCTTTGACCGAACCGCTTGGTCGCACCCGCTCGGTGGGTCGTTGATTGGCGTCCATCGGTCTGGGATGGCCTGTGCAAGTGTGTGTATGTGTGCGATGGCTCGAGGATCGCCCACGGAATCCTTACCATCGAATGGGGCGTCTCCACGAGGCCCACTCTTTTGCGAACCTTTTGTTCTTTGTTTCTTTGCTTGCTTGCTGTCGGGAGTTGCGGAGTTGACGTGATTTTATGTACGCACGCAATCCACCCACCCACCACCTCGGCGGTGGCCATTCCGTGGTGGTTCGAAAGTTAAACATTTCGATCAGCGAACGCGAAAGTCCGAAAGAAAGCCACAATTTTGTTTGCGCTGCAGACAGCCATTTTGGAAAGGGATTCTTTTCCTATTTTTTTTTTATTCACTGGCGTTCTATGCGGCCTGTTGGTCGGTGCCTGTCGCCAGCAATTCGGTTACACATTTCCTCACGATTATGATTTGAATTTGTGTTTCGTATTAGCACGAGCGGGTACGAGGGTACCACCCCGCCGGAGCCAAAGAACAAATAAAGCAGGAGTAAAATCAAAAAAGGAAATTTCGACGAAGCAGTCACACACACACACCGCACCGAACCGCAAATGGTTTGTTTGGTGAGGTGGTGGTAATAAGATTAGGAACACCCACAACACCGACTCGTCAATGGCCTCAGTGTTTTCGGTAGTAACTCATGCTGTAGCTGTTGCTGCTCATAAAACGCATGACCATAGTTGCTGGTTAATGTGCGGTCCAGGGAAAGAATTACAAAATGTACCCATGTGTGTGTGTGTGCAGAACATAAAACTTTTATGACAAATAAAGTGGATCCACACACGGCCGCACTTGACGTTATCTAAGCGCAAGGATCGGTCGCAGGGAAAAAAGGGGGGACGACGACCTGCCTTTACACCTTTCTCTCTCTCTCACACACACACACACACGCACAGTGGCTACCTCAACGAACTGGTCAAAGTGTAAAACGGTATCAACACACCAGCAGCGTGGTCGAGGTCCTATCGAGGATCTATCAGCACTGCAACAGCAGCAGCAGGACAGGACGACAGGACGACAGATACTGTGAGGGTTCCGTTCTAGTCTGCGAACAAAATGGTGTGTTTGCATTTTGTATATAATTTTATTTAGTTTGCGGTTTGCTCGTTACCATCCTGTCTGTCTGCCTGTGTGTGTGTGTGTGTGCGTGCTTGTCTGCTTAGTCTTAGCAGGAGGATAGAAAATGGCAGAAAAAAACTGTTGGTGCTGGGGATAGAAAACAAAATCAAACAACATCTTCCTGGGTGCTGGTACTGAACACCGGGATTGCTCGTTGCTTTCGTGTCTCGTGTCCCGTGTGTGTGTGCTCTCGGCACTCACTGGCGTAGCGGACATGCGGAAGTCAAATTTGGAAAAATATATAATTCCTAGCCAAGGCCGGGCACCCCTTTGCTTTGGCCGCAACGGACAGGACACGCAGAGGTGTAGGACACTTCTCACCGTATTCAATCACAGTGTCCGCGACCGAGGGGAAACGAGAAGATGAGTTGATTGTACCGTGTACGGGTACGCCTTGCTCGGAAACGCGCGTCCCGGTATGTGCCAAGGGGTGCTAGCCATACACACACACACACTTACGGTCTGGCACTGTTGGCAACACTGTTTGGCAGTAAGATTATCATTAGGCACCACCAGAAGGGTGTGTGGGGCGGTTGGACTGGTGGTTGCGGGTTTGCGATTCCAGTTAGTGTTGACTGACTGACTGGCTGGATGGCTGGCTGGTTGGCTACCTTGGTTGGTTGGTTATGCTGGCTAAACCGTAAAGCAGCGGACCGTCAATGCAAATACCAACAGATAATTTGATTTTCTGTTCCACCACAAATCCTCCCTAGCAACTCACGCTACGGTTTCGTTGTTCCCTAGCAACAGCAGCAGCAGCAACATGCAAAACCACGGAACCTTCGCTACAATTCGTTGACAAATCGTCGGAGCGAGGTGCGTGGTAGCAAAATGCAGACAGCAGTTCTGCGTTCTGTCTTTTCGTCGCGCATCAATTTTTAAGGGATCGCACGCAAAGAAGCAGTAGTAGCAGCAAGTGCGGATTGGTTCGTTACAATCAAGCATTTGTTGAAATTCGGGATTTCGTTCTTCCACAAATTGCGGTTAAAACAAGTGACCCATTTGAAGCGTTTGTTTAAGTCCTGCGGTGGACTTATATATATTCTATATTTGTTTAGAAAATATGTAAGCGAATTCAAAAAATGGAATGCTTTTCTTGTAACTAACATGGCTTTTAAAATGGTAAAACTAACAAAACCTAATTGAATTCGATAAGGGTATCGGTCTGGAAACTTGTACATTTCAACTGTTGAAATTGCGTATTACAATCGACAGCATGCGTTGTTCCAATTAAAACATCTACGCGATAGAAACGCGATCATTACGTCCACTGTTTGTGGATATCATTAGTGGCAGGGCGTGCGCTCTTCGATTTACTTTTAATACGAATCCAAAAGTCCAAAACAAACAATTAAACATATGAGCCGCGTCACGAAACATATTGATTTTATGGCATTTTCCATTTCTGCGCGCCTTCACCGCAAGCGGTCCAAGGGTGCAAGAGCGAGAGAGGCCCATTCTTTTCCACCTTCATCTCCCCTTACCCGCCACAGCTCGGTGACGATTTTTTAATTAAGATACCAATAAAATTCATATGACGCCGTTTTATGACCCATCGAAGATGGGATTACCGCAGATTGCGCCTTGGTGCGCCTTCTTATTAGAATTCTAAAAACGGTTCCGATAAAGACCGCGCGCGCGATTCTAACAGACAGGCTCACCCCTTTCTCTCTCTCTGATGCCACGATGTTCCGGCCGCGCGCCAGTCACGCAGATTAGGACGAAGCAGAAGAGTTTCTGCGAGGACGACAGCACCAAAAACAGAAAGAGAAGCGAGAAAAAAGCGTAAAAAAAGAAAGGGAAGGCTCGTTAACAGGATTCCGGCAGAATGCTGGCCTTCGCCGTGGCCAAACCTCATCGTTCCAGCATGATTTGCGGCAAGATGCGACGACGGTGGCGACGATGTAATAAGGAATCCGGACGAACAATTCCAATTCGACATTCCAAATCCCACCGAGCCCGTTGTCGTAGTTGTCTTCGCGTGAGGCCACCACAGCGCCACCGGAATCGGAACACAGGGTGTTCCGGACGGCGCGAACCCTTTCAACATCCCTGCCACGGGCATGGAAAAGAAAATCGAGCAGCAGTCGACGGAAGTGCGTGTGTAATCCTCTTTTTTTTCGCCAGCTGACGAAACCACCAGACGCAATCCTTTCCATTATCCGGGCGCAATTTCCTCGATTCCTTGTTCCTGGCTCGGGGACGCTCAACAAGGGTGTTGATGAACCGAGGGAGAAGTCACTATTCTGGTGCCGTGGGGTGATGCGGCCAGACTTTACTTCATTTGCGTTCGTGTGCAGACGTTCCGTTAATGAGCAGGAACCGACCCTGGACACCATCTTTTCGGTTTGGCCGCTACCTGTTTATCCCGTTTTTCTCTTTTTCGCTAACTAAGTGACCCCCCCTTTAATAGTCTGACTGGCTCATTGACTCTCACAATTCTGAACTCTCGAGGGATAGCTTAGGAAAATCGGGATACACTTGAGGAAAATCCGAACGATTTTTTGTACCTCCATTTTTTCCGCTTACGAGTTCCGTGTTTTTTGGCAAGTGCGTCGAGCGCGGGCTGCTAAATGAGGCGCATCGAACGGGATGCCTTAGCCCTTTTTGCGCTACATATTGCGCATTGCCGGGACCGGGGGAAATGGTGCGTTTCCAATTGGAATTTAGAGAGTGAGCGTCACGACGTCACGGGCACACAGGAGCAGCAGCATCGGCAGCATCGACAGCATCTGTTGGCAGCAGAAAGGCGGCATTTCAACGTGTTGCGTCTTTGCGGGAAGAGTTAATAAATTTAAAGATTTTTTTCCAAAAGAAATGTTCGATGCTGAAGTTACAGAAGAAGCAACAGCAACGTGCAAGGACGAGAACTTGCAAGGAAAGAGAACACCGCGTGCATCCCCAAGGGGACCGTTAATTAATTGACTCAACCGGTGAATGAGTGATCTCATCCCCCTACCCGAGCTAAACCCAACATGACTAATTCTGTCCACTGGTCCAGAGGTCTCTCAACGTGGACCGTATCATGCTGAAGGCAGAACAGCAACAGCCGCATCTGCATTTGCAGCGCCAGATCCACAAAAGCGATCGCGACGATGCAGAGCCACGATCAGAGAGAGAAAAAGAGAAAAAGAGAGACAGAGAGAGACGATGCAACGCGGTGCCCGGAGGCCAGAATCCGGCCAGAAAGTCATAATATTTAATTTGTTTTCACCTTCTGGGTGTTTTCGGTGGCCGCCGAGGAGACGGCCGCCGAGAGCATAAATTGTGCTGCATTCTGACGTTAAAATTACCGCGAGGATGGCGCGAGTGACCGCTGCGCGCGCGGTCCGCGCGATATTATTACACGCCAGGCCAGGCCAGGCCTCGGTTCCCTCAGTTCTTTTGCTGTTCTTCCTCCTCCAGTGTTCCATTCATGCCTCTGGACCATGGGCCGCCCTTGGATTGTCGATCGATTGCCGGTTGGATCGGTTTGCGGTAGCTGGTTTGGTTGTGGATTTATGAAACGTCTTGTGTGCGCCTTCGTGCGCGCCCGCGTGTGTGTGTGTGTGAGTGGCCACATGTCAAACAAATCGAGCCGGATCCTGGTCGGTCCGGTTCGACGAAAGGTATTTTTGGGTGGATTCATATCCCCGCTTCTGCTGCTCCCTGCGTCCCCTTTTTGCGCCCCGTTGAATGTGTCGAACGTGGGCAGCAACGCCTTCGAAAGGGCTCAAGACGACGCCGACGACGCCGCAAACAGCTAGCCATCGAGCCAGCCATCGAGCAGGATGTGTAATGTTCGTCTTACATGCAAACCAGAGACCAGAGCCTGCGTTTCGTTGGCCGCTGGTTGCCGCAGGGCGACCAAGAAACCGTGGCTCGACCCAACAACCCGCAGCCTTGTAGCGCGCGCGCAGCACCAAGGGAGGGAGGAAGGATCATAAAACGCAGGAAGCGAACGGAGGAATCGCGGAGTGGAACCCCCGAAAAAAAAACCCTTGGACGAGGAGTGCAGGAAATTTATAGATTTTGGACGCGCCAAACGCGTTGCTGGAGCGGTTGGAGCTGGAAAAGCAGTGGCGGTGAGAGGGCGGGGTGAGGAAAACTGTCGCTCCTTGGCACCTTCGCCGCCCCAAAACAGCGTGATTGGAAGACGGCGGAAGTGGAACAGGAGGCACTGTTTGTCCCGCCGCCGCCGCCGCCGCCGCCGCCGCCGCCGCCGCCGTTTTATGCCGTTTTATGCCGTTTCAGTTACACTCCTCGAGCGTGTTTGCCTCGGGGGCACAAATAAAAAAAAATGAAACAACGAGCGGCCCAAAAACGGAAGAGAGCGAGGAGGAGGGGTCGTCTTCAACTGGCGTCCGGCGATGCACTTGCCACACACCGGAATGTCTATAAATCACTTCCCTTCTTCGGTTCGGATGGACATTGGGCTTAATTTTATGATTTTTCCCCGTTTTCCTCTCTCCTCTTCTTATACGATCCTTCCGTTCCTCTCTCTCTCTTACACACACACACGAGCAAACCCTTTGCCTGCTGCTTGGCCGTGGCGCTGGTACACTGGACACACTGGAGTGCGAACCAAATTTGTCCCTTCGCGCATAAAACGGCTTTAATTGTATCTCAGCCCAGCGAGCGAGCGAGCGAGCGAGCGAATGGCTGCCAATTTGTCTCATTTATGCAAAAAGCGCCACCAGCGTGCGCCAGCAAACATGCAGAAAGACCATCTTCCTTCCGGGGCCACCCTTTGATAATGGGTTTTTGCTTCGAGCAGCAGCAGCAACCGTTGGATCTCCTTCAAGATCAATCCACAGTTGTTACCATGGCTGACGAGCAAAGGATTAACGCCGTGCTGAAAGACACACTTGTCTTCAGGTGTAGCTGGAGTGAAACCATTTGTTTCATTAAATTTTATGGCAATATTCTCGAAGTGCTGCCTTCGGACCTACCGTAGAATGGGGCAAACCAACCTGAGCACCCTACAACAACTAGAGCGGGCACCGGACACTTTGTACCACGAACAGAGAGGTACTAAAAATTAAAAATAATTGGAACCATCAATTTAGCAGCACTCAAGAGTGTCGCGCGGTCTCGTGCGTGTGTGAGTGAGTTTGCTCGTAGGATAATTTAGTGAAAATTAAATCTTAACGCATCATCTGTTGAAGAATTGGAACTCAAAACGAAGGTTCCAAATGAAGGATTATTTTCTGATCTATTTCTGAAGGTGTCATAGAGCGCTGTGACAGAACGTTACATTGCTGGCGGTCTAGTAGGGGAGTAGCAATCACAACAAGTCATGGGCAACAAGCCATCAAAGTAGACATCGATCCAAAGCGAACGTTCAGAAGCTGTTTTGGCCGGTGTGTGTTCAACTCGTGTTTAGTTGTTGTTTTTTGCAGAAAGTTTAGCTTCCAGTTCGCGTTCTACGAGTGCCAAATCTTACAAATCTCCTCTGGCGAGTACATCCCGGGTGTGTAGCTACCTTCTTCGCCGAACCTTCTTCCTAGGACCTCCTTTGGTGTCATCCCCATAGACAACCGATTGCGATGCGGTGTGTGTGTGTTTGCCAGAAATTGGCATTGGCCAACGTGACCTAACCCAGCCGCAGCAGCAAACCAGCTCCGCCGAATGTGAGCATAAAAAAAAACACGGATTCCGCACGTCAGCCACCGGGCGCCTTGTCACCCCGAGGGCCACAAACACTGAAAAGGTTTGGCCGTCGGCGCACATGAAGAAGACGAACAGCAGGGCAGTCAGGCCAGGAGGGCCAGGGTCAGAGAACCAGCACCGGGAGCCAGAGGCTGAAAGAAGCAGCAACAAAAACGGGAAGAAGAGAGAAAGAAAGAAAAAACGATTCTACGGGACGCTGGGGTCCCATCGAACCCAGGGACCCCATGATTGAGCGAAAGCAGCAGCCGTGGCCAACCCATCCCGACCCGACCGACCGACCGGCCTGCGTACCGGAGGCATGTGTGTGTGTATCGAAATTTTTCCCATTTAATAGCAAAAATATGCAAATGAGATTTATTTGATACCGGGCCAGAGGCCAGATCCTTCCTTCCTTCCGTCCTTCCGTCCTTCCGTTCTTCCTTCCGGAACGATGCACGCCAGGCCAAGGGGCACACTCTGGAGTTCCTCTTTGCGCTCTGCGTTCCCGGATCCACGTGCTGCAGTCGCATGCACACGCATGCAGGTATCTGCTACTGCTGGTGCCACCAAAGCGAAACGCAAGAAAAAAAAAACGGAAAATGCGAACCGAACGCTTGTAAATAGTGGCCATCCAGGCAACCAGCCTACTAGGCTGCCAGAAGTTGATCACGAGATGAGTGAAATGGTAACTCCCTCGTGCCAACCGGAGGCTGCCAGGACTCTGGAACTGTAATCTTCAAATCAATATAAATTATTCACTTACAGGCTCAAAGGTGTGTCGTCTGCTATTGCCGTCCAGGTTACTAGGAGGTTCTATGTTTGTTGCCCGTAAAGTCAGCATCAGTCGTAGTAAGCGGTAGTGAGCGACAACGTCTTGCAACGAGAAGCCAATAACATTTTAATCCTGGATGGTCTGTACCTTCGCTAGTAGTAGGCCTTACAACAACCAATCGAATTCACAGACGGATGATGATACTGCTGTGGCTGTTATGCTTGGCACTGGTAAGTAATGTTCTACCTCTTATCATTGAACGGTTGCTCGCCGAAATTGAATGCTGAATAGTGCGCCCATCGGTGCGACCAATGTTTGATTTATAAGTAGTTATAAAATTTTATTGCCTGTTAGGCACACTGACAAGCGACTTTTGAATTCAATTTCGCTCTCTCTCTGTCGCTGTATTTGTTTGCCAACAGCAAATCATGCAGCAGCAGCAGCAGCAGCACCAACATGGCGCTCGTTGTAAAGGGGTAGCTAGAAATCGATTTTCTTTTTCCGCAAAACTTTCTCATGCTGCAGAGCACCACTCTTTACGCGTACACACACACACACACACACACCGGCAGCCACACATGGATTTGATTTACAACGCCGAGCGGGGTACCCGGGGTACCGCCCCGAAAAGAAGGACCACGGGAGCACACGGGGTTGGGTTCACAATTTTTATGCAAATTTGGTTGCAGTTTCATTTTCTATAAATGAAATTGAATAATTGAAAGGACCCGGGGAAATCGGGAAATCGGAATCCACCAGACCAAGGGCAGAGCGGTGCGGGGATAGAGCACTCCGACGAAGAGAGGGGGAAAGAGCCCGCCGCCGGAGCAAGATGTAACCGGAGCCGCAGCGACGCTCCAAAAGGAACGGAAGAACGCCAGCCACCGAGCAGCGTCACTCACATCGTAATGGTTCGGTGATCAATCGATCGGCCGTTGGGATCGATCGATTGAAAGGATTGAAAGGTTGTTTCTGCTCCTGCATCTTGCGGGACGGGACGGGACGCGGGGTGTGTGTTGTGCTGAAAATGAATTGTCAACTTCCTCCTGTCCCGGATGCCACGGGTGTGTGTGTTTGGCTGTGTGTGGGGTGTACGGGCATGTCAGATGCTAGTCGCAGCATAAATCAAACTATTGGACAGGTAGTTCTTGTTCCTGCATAAATTAACATCACAGACCGAGCTCACCGAGCGTCGAGCGTGACAAAATACCGGCGGGCGCCCCTCTTCGATTGCGCCAGAGCCATAGAAGAAAAGGGAAAAAACGACGAGAAAATGGCGCGACAGCACCACCACCAGCGGTAGGATGTGCCAATTGGGACGGATTATGATGCTTCGGTTGCCAGTGTACCGAGGAACGTAACAAACATTTTCACACACACACACACACACACGCAAAGCCGCAAGAGATGCTGGGAGATGGAATCGCAAAATATTATATCTCGATCGATCTCGATGTTTCGATCTCGACAAATATGCTCGAGCTCTACTCGGTATTTGCATTTTTCGAATTGCCCATTGACCCATCCACCAATGGGTCTGCCTATGTGTGTGAGTGTGTGCGTATGCAATGTTGAGCAAGAGCAAACCGTAATCCATCCCAGCAATTGATTGGATTGACTGTGTGTTGGGGGCTTTTGGTCTAACAAAACACATAACAAAAAACTAACCAACCGAAAATGGGAAATGATTTTACTTTGATTAAACTGGCGTCCATCGTTGGCATTCATTCTTTTTTTTGGGTTTAAGGGGTGGCTAGGGTGGCTAATCCTTTCCAAATCCGTCAGCTGCTAGCCATCAAGGCTCGCCGAAGCACTTCGTCAACGGATAATCTCAATTTACTACTCAAACTCCCACATACCAAACTCAACTACTGCGTGCTGGCGATTTTTTTTCCTTCGTTGAGCAAACTCAAAATGCGATGCTCCTCTTGCTCCTTAGTACTGCTGCTGCTGTTAGAGCGCAATTGCCACCATTACAGCAAAAGGGCTGCCCCCAAAATGGCCGTCTACTTACGATGATTTACATGCGCTCGTTCGAAACAATTAGCTGCATCTAATCACATGTTTAACGGCAATGGCGGTCTCTCTGGAGTTTTATGTTTTTATCACTCTCAACCTCTCAGCCCCTCTGCTCGGAGCGCGGTTTGTGTGTTCGCCGCGGTCGGATGTAATGATTACATTAAAAAATTATCTCTCGCCCGACAAGCGCGATGGCCCATAACGATGAGCCACACACACACACACACGCACACACACCGAGGGACCCGTGGTCGGAAAATCAAATCTCCGGCAACCTTCTCCTCGAGACGGGAGGACGGTTTTTGGGGGTGGAAGCGCGGAGTAATCAAATCAAAACGAATCTCACGACCGACGGGGGCCCCTCGACGGCCCGGGATCGTAAGACATAATTTCCACCAGAACCCCACCCTCCCTTAACCACCACGGAAAACCCCCTCTCGTCTAAGCGAGATGAGACATACTTTTATGTGTTTTTGGTGTGTTCTCATGTGGGTGCGAAAGCAGCGGTTCTTCAACACGCCCGGCGAGGGGAGAGAAAGGGGGAACTAATTCGACAAAAGCCGCGCCCGGCACGGCCAAGTGCTTCTCGTGGAAATGGGTTTTTTGGCAAATTAGTTACGCGCGCGCGGAGTACCGTTATGGTCGTCGACGGCGTCGTCGTCGTCGTTTGGCTGCATGTGTGCGTGTGTGTGCTTTATGCGCTTCTCGTTGGACACATCGAAAGTGTTGGCGTTTTGGAGGGTTCCGGTGGTTCTGTTCGGATGGTTCTAGACCGACTGTTGAGGAGAAGAACGCCGTTTGTGGCAATTTTTACTTTAATTGGCGGCCATGTTGTACCATTTTCCCTCCGTTTCTGGTACCACAGACCACGCAAAGGGCACTTGCACGTCAAACTAGTGTCCTGACGATGCAACAAATTGAAATAAGTTTTTCTTCCCAAAAACAAAGGTTCTGACAAACCTCAAGTGACTCAGATCTAATTGACTTGCTGGCTGCAAGGCCAAAGCCTGCAGTACTGTGGCTCATTTCCTGTGTCCACTGTGCATCATCCGTAGTAGGGCGCAGTCACAGCTGGTCACACACACAGGAAACGATTCAATCAGCGCGCGGCTGCGAACACTCGAGCATAAATAGCGAAACATGCAAATCGGCAACGGATTACCTGCCTGGCCGTGCCATGGCCATGGCCAGCGCAACAGTTAGCCTGTTGATAAGGAAGGGTTGGGAAGGAAGGGATCGAGGGGGGGAGGAGTGCAGGCCACCAGTCAAGTGGCGCCTGGAACAGTCGCCGAACCTCCGGATGCGGAAAGCAAACCGAAAACCGAAAGCAAAAGCTCCAACCTTTTGGACTGTGCCGAGTGGAAACAGCATAAAACAAATGTTCAAACTCACCGGCCGCATCACCCCCTCGAAGTGTGTGTGTGTGCTCGGACTCGTAATGATGGTGGCATAAATCCGTCGTCCAAAGCGAGCCGCGAACCGGTCGTCGTCGTCGTCGTCGTCGTCGGCCAGAGTCGGACAAACGAAACAGACGACGCCCAACAGTATCACAAACTCTGCACTATTGACTTCTAAACTTTTGAATAATTCATGCCCCCGGGGGCCTGCCCTGGCCTGCCCTGGCCTGGCCACAGGTCGGTGAGACCGACGACCGCATATTTGTTGCAACCTGTTCCGATGCTCCGAGATGCGAGAACCGCGGGAACACGGATGCTTCCTTTGGTGCTGGAGTGACACCACCGGCAGCAGCAGCAGGAAGCCAGGACAGACTGGGCTCACTACTGAACCATCACAAGCGTGTGTGTGTGTGTGTGTGTGTGTTTGGTTTGGTTTGATGTCGTTCGAGTTCGTAGAGCGAGAAAAGCGAATCCCGAGGCCAAGAACGGTGAGCTTTCGGTGAGCGAAAATTCGGCACAAAACACCCAAAAATCGCGACCACGGAAGCGCACCTCTCGTGTGTCTGTACATGTGTGTGTGTGTGCGTGTGTGTGTGCTGGTGAGTGACGCTAACGACGCCAGCGACGACGATGACGACGACGGGGGACAGAAACTGGAAAAAAAAGTTTATAAATATTCAAATCATATGCAATCGTTCCTCCGGAATCATACCACACTCCGGGACACCACCCTCTTCGGCAGCAGCAGCAGGTGACGGTGCGAGGCCAGATCGGATTGTTTGGATTATGTTTGGCCGCAAGGAACGCCGGTGTCCGGATGGGTCTTTCGTTCTCTCTCTTTTCTGCTCGAAAGCTCGAAATTTCCTCCACGGGACGCGCGATGCCGGCGATGGCCCCCGGTGGTATGTGGTGGTGTTCGGAGTGTTTTTGGGAAGTTTCACTTTCACACTTCCTGCAAGATGAACTTGACACTTTGCGCCCCGGCACCCGGCGCGGCAGGGGTTTTGGGGTGTGCGCGCATCCCGTTCTACCGGAACTGGGTCAAGTTCATTGATTTAATTATTCCAAATTTTATTCCAACTCAGTCGTCCAGCCGGCACTCGGGAAACCGCTCCCGGGGTGATAGTGGCCGCCGCGGCAACGGTCTTCTAATGAGATGCGCGGAGCGGCGAACGCACGACAGAGAGACCGAGAGAGAGAAAAAGAGCGAGTAGTACGGCGGTGCGTATGGTAATGAGGATCGTGTGCCCTCTGGAGGAAGGATGGTGCCGGAAAGGGGAGAAAGGGTACTCCGGGTTTACGCCTTTTGCTGTCTGCTTTGCTTTTCGGTTCGGCCGCCCGGTTCGGTGGCGGGCGCGGTCGTCGACGCCAGTAAGTCCGGACCGGTAAGTCCTTGCTTTATGGGGATATGTTTTGGGAGGTCTTTCTTTTTTTTTCTTCTACTGTTTGTTGCGAGTGTTTCGGTTGCTTCTGGCAGGTTCTTTTGGGTGTTTTGTTTTTTCTTTTCTCGAGCCGGAAGGCCGATCAGGAGATCATTCATCTGTGTAGTATCTTCGGGTGTGTATGTGTGTGTATTAGTGGAAGTAGGTTAATGAGAAGCGACGCAAAGGTGGCATATCGTGCCGGTGCTCCATTTCTCAAGTTAAGAATGAAAGTGAATCAGATCAGAAAGGAGACGATCATTCCCTGAGAATTCTTCCTTTATTCTTTGTTGATACTTTATTGATTAGATTCAATCTTTCGCGTTTCTTCTGTTCGTATGATTCAGTTAAAACTATGATAAATGTTTAACTTCTTTATCGAATGTTAAGTGAGCAATAACGGCTAACATATGATTTGAGAAGAATCTGTAACTTTTCAACATTGCAATTGCATTGCGGATCGTTACTTTATTCAGTTCGGTTTTTACGAAATGATTTGCTCCAGTTTTGAACTTCTCCATTTGCGAAGTTCTAGCAAGTTACAGCAGCTGATTCCGTAAAATCAAAACATCAATAGTAACACAATTCTATTGTAACATTGCTTCCATTATTAGTTGCTGGATTGCTGCTAAATTTCCCATCGATCTTAAAGTTTAAAGCCAAAAGAATTTCATGAAAATCAAAAAAATACAGCGAAAGAAACAGCGACAAGAGCTCTGATTTTACTTGATATTAGAGAACAGAACGTTGTATCTCAAAACATTAAAATGCAATGGTGCGATTTGAAAGAATTGAATTCAACAATTGTTTGGAAAATAGTGAATGAGTAATTAATTTGACAGAGTAAATTCTTTTCCTCTGATTTATTAAGATGCTATGCAGAAGTTTAACATATTTATGATCACTATTATAAATAATTATATTACTCCACGCACCTTCCTATATGCTTCTCGCTTGTTTTGCTTCATCTTCCACCTCTATTTGTCTTCTTTTCAAAGAACATTTATACACCCGCTATTATCTCCGGTCAAGAGCAAACATGAACAGCGGATGCCAAGATTGTCAGTCTGCTGTCCAGGCTGTCCAGTAGTCTCGATCGATCGAAGCAACAATAACAAGACAAAGACACCAATTCATCGGTCGGGTCGCGGGAATTGATTAACATCAAATTAGGAAGCGAAAAAATCAAACCAAATGTTTAAAAAGACAAACAACACAAATGATTGGTGCCGCGCAACCGGAAACGCCGGGCTCGCGCCTTGCGTTGCCTTCATCAATCATAAGCCTATTAATCACCGAAAAGCGCGCCCGCACGAAGAGGAGCGCCTAGAGCGCCACCAAAGGTGTGAATCATTAACATCCCTAACCAGCCAACCAACCACCGTTTAGACTACATTATCTTGCGGCCAGGCACTCTCACCTCCGGTCCGCTTGCCTGCTGGCGCGCCTCCTGCCTCCAATAGAGACATCAGTGGCGGGTTTCCTATTTAAATGAGCCACAGCAGAGACCGCACACCACTCAGAACAAACCTCCCAAAAGCACAACAGCAGCAGCGGCAGCAGCAACAAACCCCGGGGAGGACGGGAGGATCAAGGACACTAATCACCCGGGAACACCGCGGTGCGCACACACACACCGGAGAACAAAAACAAAGAAAAAAAAGCCTCACCAAAACGCAACAACCAAGTGGAAAACGAAATCATAAACAAAAATCGGATCGTAGCCGAGGAGCAAAGCCGGTACATTGTCGCTCTCTCTTGCTCTCTCTCACACACACACACACACACATACACGGCATCTCAGGCTAACCGGGGCGACAAGATACATCTTTATGCTAATTGACAGACGATCAAGTGCCAGTCAACTTGCCGTACGATTGCCTCCGACCTCCGAGGGCGCGAGCCGGCCAGTGTGTGTGTGTGTCTCCCCTTCTCTCGCTCTCTCTCTGTGCTGGTTCGTTTGCCGGGGGATTCCGATTCCACACCAGACGACCAGACAGCATCGAAACAGGGAGTCGGACTCCTCGGCACAGTGCCTCGCATGCTGCCGCCACCATCATCCGGCATGCCATGTACTGCATAAATTTGAATTAAATCTGATTCATTTGAATAATTAGCAGTGGCCGGTGGTTGACGCCGGTGACGTCGACCACTGCGGCTAACACCGCACCGGCGGCTCGGTCGACCGGCTCGTGCTGACCGAAACCGAAAGGATTCCCTCTCTGCCAGTCCCCGAAAGGACAACAATTGCACCGATTTGGACCTCAGACCGGGTGGTGGTGGTGGTGGTGGCGCTTCAGGTTAGCGCCCTCGCGCGCAAGGTGCTCGGCCTCGGTGAATGTTTTAGTTTGTTTTTTTTCGATTCTCTCTTTTGTTTTTTTTTCCTCTTCATTTTCTCTCTCTGATCTCCGGTCTAATTAAGCATCCTTTTTTCCGTTTTTTGGCGGTCGATAGGTAGGTCACCGGAGCACGGTCACGGTTGCGGCGCCTCTCTAACGGACATTTAAAAATGGCGCCAAAAATGGAACCGACTGCTCACCGGCCGGTGCATAAAGAAATTCCGTTAAAGACCGTTACACGTCGCTATCGCGAAGGATTCGCGACGAGTTCGCGGGATTTAAATACCCCTCGCTGTCGTGCGGCTCCTCCGGGGTAATAGATAATTAAAGATCCGATTCCGTTTAACACGGATGCATCGGTGCGATGCATCGCAGTGTCAGCTGCCAGCTGCCACTGGCAACCGTTACCAATAATGCTGGGACTTTAAATTGGCCAACAACCGTTTTGCGGATGCTTTCGCTTTCCGCTGCGCGGTCCCGCGGGACACATCTTCAACCGTCCCAGGAAATGCAAAATTCCCATGGATTCCCATGCCATCATCAACAGCATCATCATCGGCATCACCCGAGGATGTGTCTAATTTCCACTTTATTGCCAAAATAAGGAATCGATTTATTTGCATGCACCGTTTGCATGCGAGTTGTCTGGGAGAGTTGCGAGCAGGAGGGCATGATACGCGATCGCATACCGAGCGATAGAGAGGGAGAGCAAGAGACACACGCACACACGAAGTGTAACGAAAGGGGTGTCCTGATCCTCAATCCATTCCTTTTCGCGAGGAAGATGCTCACTCAGCCCCGGGCCCGGCCGCGTTCTTATGCAAAAAAGGATCTCTTCTCGCCATCACTTCGCCTTCTGTCTCTCTCGCTCTCTCTCGTTCTCTCTTTATCTCACCTCGCCTGTCTCTCGGCGATCCCTGCACGGAGACGGAAAGATTAATCTCTTCGCATTCGCATCGGGGGCCTGCTGCCACCCCTTTTTTGGACGAT
>NC_064875.1:67790967-67835967 GCF_943734745.1 Anopheles darlingi
CGCGTGAAGGCCGGATAACCATCGAACCATCTTCAGACACACTCCTCTGCTCTGGCACAATAAAGATGATCTGCGCTTCGCTTTCGTCACAGTCCCAGCAGCAGCAGCAGAGGCAGGAGAAGCTGTCGAGGCAGCATCGGCAGAGGAAACATTGGAAATCTTGATCAAACCTTACACTTACACTTGCGACATTACCGGTCCCCTTTCCGCCTAGAGATATGCCGAGACGTTTGTGCCTACGAGCTCCGCTCCGAGGCAAGGATTCTGGTTTTGCATATTTACACTATTTTCCATTTTGTCTTTGATCTCCGCTGACAAACTGCTCTTTCCTGCCGTCCTTCGTCCGGGTCTCCTCACACAGCTACATCATAGCTCACATCCTGTTTTCCTCGCTGCTCGCCTTTCTTTCGTAGCGAGCTTCGTACGCCAGCTTTCCCCATTCTCCGTGAGGGACAAAACCGGCGAGGCCTGCACCTTGGAGCGGGTTGGGTTTTAATTTATGCGTACATTTTTTGGCACAATCCGTGGGGTACGCTAGTAGTTTGTTTCGTGGTAACAGAACACCACCACAGGGCTCCTTATGCCCATTGACACAGGTCCCTATAGGTCCCGAGAGGAAAGACAACGCCTCTTTGGCCGCCACACAAACACACCAACTCCATCGCTGCTCGAGAGAGGGTTGAGAGCGAAAGAAAACGAATTTTCTTAAGAATCTGCAGCAAAATGCCAGCCAGCCTCTTTTTTCTAGTGCCAGCGAGTGAGTGAGGTTGACGATGAACTCTCGAGCTCACGAGTTGACAAAATTATAGCACAGATTTGTGCGAAGCAGATCCCTCGAGACACTCCGCGCGTCCTCTGCGAAATGCATAAATTATCGTCACTGCAGTTCCTGTACGCGATAAACGTGTGTGTGTGTGTGTTGGCGACCTCGTGACAATGTATGGCCACGTGACGCGAAGTTGGTTTTAGACGAGAAAGTTCTAACGGACAAGCAGAACGGCAGAAGAGAGGTTCCCTGGCGTGACCTTCGTGAGGGAAGCAGCAGCAGTGGTCCCACTATCAGATGTTGTTGGCTACTTAATCAACGAACCCCGAGACTGACCACCAAGGGGGGGGGGGGGGCACCTCGCGCGCCTGTGTGTGTGTGTGTCAAGCGGTGGTTTGTTTGATTGAGCGACAGGGCGCTCGGTGAAAGCTTTCCGGTTCTGATTGCGCGGACCCCCCGAAAAGAAAAGCAAAGAAAAAAAGAGGAGGAAGAGGTCAGGTAGAGTGAGGAGAAGCCCACGGGGGGCGAGGGTGCCGTTTTCGATAAGCGCTCACTCAACGGAAGGTTGAGCACGCTAATGTCCGCACTCCGCGACTGACTGACCCACCGGAAGCGAAGGTTTGAAATACGCACCGAATCGTGGCGTGGCATGGCGTGGCGTGGACCGCAGAAGCACGGTGGATGGCAGGCGATTATTTTTCTTAACTCAATTAAAGAAATTTAATACAGAGACCCCAGCAGACCCGCGGATCGTGGGGTCACGCCGCGCGCGCGAGTTTTCTGTTGCGTAAAATCGGATTCGAAGAAGGGGAAACGAGCAGAGAAGAGAGGACACACGTTGGTTTGGTCCGCGGCTCCGGTGCTGCTTCCTTCACAGTGGAAATCACGGGCAGAGCGACGAGCGACGCCCCCGACTGCCTGCGGATGGCGAAAGGTTCCGTGTCATTCGGTGATGGCTGATAGCGCGTCGCTGGCCCAGCGCTGGGCTGTCCACTCCGCGTGATGCGTGATGGTGCGACAGCTCAGTGAGCACGCTCGGTCCGTTTGCTCCACTTGAGCAACGAGTGGAGACTCCTTGGAGTTGGGACCCGTGGCAGGGAGGGGGGGGGGGGCGTCAAGGTAAACGGCGCCGTGCGTCGGTTTCGTCGGATTTCGCGATTTTCCTGGCGGCGTTCACACGTGCGAAGCGAATGCGACATTTCGATCGTTTTTACGCGTAAAATGTCTTTCGTTTTGAACCCCGCGCGAGTGCGCTAGGGGTGGGGGAAGAGGAGGTGGTGGAAAACGGGTCATAAATTCTGTTTCCGGCCGACGGTACGTCGGGTGTACGGATCTCGTGGTGTATTGATTTTGAAATTGGATCGTAAACCGTTTGTTTTTTCGGAGCGGGGAGGAGGAGGTGGAATCGTATAATTAGCAGTAGTGGAGTGGTCGTAAATGTTACGAATTCACGACTATGTATGCAGAACATTTCGCGAGATTTATGGCCTCCCCCCACCCCCCTGGGGATGGCTTGGGATTGACAGATTTGTTTTTGTTTCGCGAGAAAAAGGGAATTCTATTACTTCATTTATATGGGGAGCGTTTGAAGTTTTCGGTTTTTATCGACAACAGAAAAATGTGAAGAATAACACAATTGTTCATCCATGTTGATCGTTTTCTTTATACACTAGCTTTGGTTTCCAGCTATAGAATGCCATAAGCAAATCTCCTTAAGATACTCCAGAACGCTCGTATTCTTCAGCATAAAAAAAATCTTTTTTAATCCCCTTTTATTTTATTTCTCTCCTGTAGCTGTATGCTAAAGAATGAAATGCTAAAGGATAAATGTCATGAGAATGGCAGACGACGACCCAGCACGTAAAGTCTTCTTACGCCTTCTGGATGGACAGAACGGGGCGTGGTACGCTCAAATCGAGATGGAGCGACGGTATCGACATCGACGCCAGAATAGCAAAACTATTGATTTGGAATCTTCTGTAGCAGCCCAGACCGCTCATCGGTTGTAGCATCTGATAAGTAAGTAAGTAAAGGATCAACAGTTCAAAATCAACTATTTTCGCAAATATGTAATCTTTCAAACATTTCCAACATATTATGATAAACTATTGTACGCAGATAACCAAACAATAATTAATCGTATGGGGATTTAGAACAGCTCTTTCAACGTCAAACCGTCATTTGCTTGCAACTCAATTGCGCAATTAATAGACGCTTATCGGGGGGAATAAAGCAGTTTAACTGCTACAATGAAACTGTCTTTCCACACACTTTCCCGCCAACTCCAAATGTCAAGCTGATCACGTCCCGATATTTGACGCTTCTGTTGATCACATCAAATGCCTACTACAAATGGTGATGAAATGTCAAATCAAACTCGTCCATCGGATAGTGGGCACAGCTTCACAGCTTCTCTCTAGCTAAAACCTCCACACACACACCGCCGGTACACCATTAAGGGCCGCTCCGCGTCATAAAATACCCGCAAAAGGTGGACATCACTAGCCATCACGCGCTGACCAAATGGCCACGTTACAGCCTCTGTCAATCTCCAAAACGCTCACCAACCTAGAGGCCACTGCCGTGAACCTCAAATTAGCGTAAAGATGACACGGCCAAGATGTGTTTCGGTGCCGCTACCTTGGTCTAGGCTTAAGGCGGCTTAAGCCATAGGAAATGAATCACCACTAGGGTGTCTAGGTGTGTCCTCTGTGCTGTGATGTGCTGTGTGTGTGTCTGAGTTCGACGATGGACGAATCCGGCAAACGGTGTGCTCCGGTGGAGGGGGAGGAAATTATAAATCACAATTTTAGTGACAATTAAAAGGTTTCTCTGGGGAGGGCTTTGATTAATTTTTCTTGTTACCTTTTTATGACCCCCTTTTTTTCGGACCACCACTGACCGCTAGCTGGCTAGCTAGCTAGCTAAAGTCGGTGAGCTTTTGCGTTTCCATTGCGAGATGGGTGGGATCAACATCACCAACGCCAGCGAAACCCGGAACAATGGTAGAGGCCCCCATCAGAACCAGCACTGTGTGTGCACTAGTACGGTGGCCACGATCTCGCGGATGATGTTGACATCTGAATGGCCGGTTCCGGTGGAGCCTGCCAACCAGTGCAATTGTCAAATCGAGTCGCGCGTAACGTGCCATCATCCACCTCCCACCAACACCACATGAACCCCTATGCTGCTTTATGGCTTAATTTATTAGCCACCTGGTGCTGCTGCTGTTGATGCTTCTGCTTCTGCTGCTGATGATGAGTCCACGAGGAAGGGTTCATTCAAATAGTACGCGAGCTGTTCATACGCGAGTGCGTATGCGGAGCGAAAGTGTAACGGGAATAGTCGCTGATAGGAGGATGCCGCCCCGTGCGTGTGTGTGATGTGACCGGGTACCAGGTGGTGCGGTGCGGTACCATCAACCCCCCTCCCTCCCCCGCGACTGCTGACGACTCCCACGGGACAGCACTCATTTCGCTGTGTTGGTGCGTTGGTTTTAATAATTTGTTAATTACCGTCATTCATTAGTGAAATGATGAGTTTTGCTTTTTAACCCCTCTCTTCGAGGAAACCCACTTCAACCCCTCCACTCTGGGAGGGTCAATCTCGTGAACGTGACATGTAAGAATGCTCCACTTACGGGGCGGGTATTGTTTTGATGGTGGAGTGAAGCGAGAGAGGCTTTTTATGAGCTTCCGGTTGCGGCGACGGAGGGAAGGGAAACGGCTTTTGATTAGCTGTCCGCTGCTTCTAAAGGTGTAGTGCGTGCGAGCGTGAACTGTCACGGCGGTTGTCAGAAATCAGCGCCACTCGATCTTCCATAGTAGGCGCGCTTCGCTTGTTGCTATGATTTCCCGCCCCCTCCCCATGATTTCTGGCCTACCTGATCTGATGAACGTCGTGCGATTACACCGACCGTGCGCTGACGATGATGATCTCATGGGCATACGATTCGGTCGTCGGCGAAACAAAACACCAAACTTTATGCTGCGAAGGTTCGTCGCTTGGTGACCGATGGTCGCTTGGCATCACCGCGGCCGCTATTTCCTCCATGACCACACCAAAGGCTTCTCTTCAAAGGAAAAATGATCGTTTTACCCCACCAACACCACCACTACCACCAGCGCCCGTCTTGGCGGACATTTTGCGCATTTATTAATCCACCCGAAAAAAAAACACACGACGAAAAAAAATATTAACGACAAAAACCACCCAACCGCCCTCAGCTCAGCTCAGGTCGATCGGCAGTAAAGTAGATATTAGCTGACACACCGGTACGCGGCCGGGGATCGTACATCATAGACTTTATGAGTGGCCGCGAACGACGACGACGACGGCGGCAGCGCGACCGCCACCAATAGTGTGTGACATCGACGCACCAGAAAACGAAATTCCACATTCGTTCGAACGCGACGCGGGGTGGGAAGGATGACGGGCAGGGCCCTCATGATCGCGCCCGCTAACAAACCAGCATCTGCCGGGGCCTATGTTAGTTCCGGGGGACGCGCGCGCGCGCGCGCCCCGCAAACCGGTTGATTGGGGCCACGGTTGGCTGCGTTGGCTTTTGCAACAACAACAACAACAACGAATAGCGGCAACGAGCAGCACCGAACAACAATGAACAACAACGTGGCTATGGCAGCCGGCGACAGATTATGGATTTTATATATTTTTTGGTTTTTGGAAGCGGGCCATCATTTTGTTCCACTTCTTTTTTTACATTAAAGATTGGCCTTCGCCGCGGCTGCTGAGTGCGCAGTGCAGCGCATCTGCCAAGCCAGGAGTCATTTCCGTTCCGCGCAGAAGCTGCGGCGATCCACCTGCACCGCTGTCCATTCGAGGATTCCATATTTATGAGCAGCAGATCGGTCGCGGATGCGCTCGTGTGATGCGCTCCTAATGAGAATTACAAATGGACATCGCGCGGTGCTTGGTTACTGGTTGGACCTCTAGTGTGTGTGTGTGTGTGTGTGTGTGTGTGTGCTAAGACACGCGTGAAGATTTCATGCCTCGAAAGAGATCCAAGCGAGAGGGAATCTGACAATGATAACGCACCAACACAAGGGCTGGATGGGAAACTGCGGTGCACGACGGACCGCAATCCGCGTGTCATAAAGCTTTGTTGTGTGATTTATGCGCTTCCCCCCACCCTCTCCCTGGGGGCTGCCAAACATAAATCGTGTCAATGGACGATTATGTTAAATATGGAACCGAATTTCGAAAGAGAGCGGCCACAGCCCGTAAGGGGTGTTTGTGTGTGTGAGGTCTACTCTGGTGGAAGCAACCAGCTCACTTGTCACAAGACGCTCCCTGGACGCTCAAACATCTGGGCGCGAAAGCTAAACATCACCAACAACAACAGCAACAACATCAAGTTTTCTCTTCCTTTCTGTTAATGACCGAATGGTCGTTGCTTGTTGCTTCATTGTTGGCTAACGGACGAACACCAGCATTACGCACAGCATCGCGAAACATTGAAAGACTCTCCAACTCCAACAGCAGTCTCAGGGTGCAGCATGCAGCATACCTCGGCTCGGCGGTCTCATTAACATGAGCGCTGCATTGTGTCATTGTGGTGCTTCCGTTCGTTCGTATTGGGTCGTGGCCACTTGTCACAATCCCTGTCCCAATCCCGATGCCCGCACCTGGACCACGTGGAACCCCAAAAAAAAAACGGTGGCAAGGTGTTGACGTTGTGCGTTGTGCCGGGCCGAGAACACGCCGAGAACGTGCCGCCGAGAGAAAAACGGAAGCTCCGGGGACTACATTTTCATATCTCACTTAGCCACCAATTTCCATCCCTCCCAAAGGACAAAAAAAAAAAGTGAAGTGTAAAAGAAAAGAATCGAGCAAAAGGCCGGCTGCTGCTCGGTTCCTGCATGTCATTTGCATTTGAAATCGAATCGACAAATTTATTCAAGTCTCAATCGGGAGCGCACCGGCACCGACTGCCTTACCTGCCCTGGTAAGGTTGTCTACTGCTGATGATGAGCTCCTCGAATTCGGAGGGATGGCCTCATGGCGGCCTCCTCATCACTCCGTACCGCTAAAAGGTGTCCAAAAGCTCGCGTATCTCATCTGCACCAGACAACAGGAAAGGAGGAGAGCGAGAGAGAGTGAGAGAGAAAGCAAAACTCGAGAAGATTTGTGTATCTCGTCCCTTTATGTTGCTGCTGGTGGTCGGGGTTGGGAGCTATGTTCTTTCCAATCTTATCGCGATCAAACTTGCTTTCGTCGTCACTTGTCACAAGGGGACATGCCACACAAAGGAAACGGAAAGGGAGAAGGGAGGAAGAAGAAGAAGAAAGGTCCAAAACGAAACCAGCAGCAGCCGCAGCACTACCACCAGCGGAACGCGATGCGATCGTCACTATGGTTTGTGTCCCATTCTCATTTATGCTTTCTCTACGCGCACGGTGCGTTCTGGCCGGTCGGTTTATGCTCAATGTGCATGCTCGATGTAATGCAACAGCAGCAGCAGCAGGTTCTGCTTCTCACACACACACACACACACACAGCCGTGGTGTTGTTTTAATGAATTTATGAATGGAAAGATCTCGTGAAAGAGAAGAGAAGATCCTCGCTGTTCTCGGCGGGGTGATACTTCTGGGAAAAAAAAGAAACGGACTCCGATCGACTCCGGCCACTACGGGAACCCATAGATCCCCCTTCACGAGGTAGAGGGCATAATCATAAATTTTGACAACGCCCCTGCGCGATCTGCGCGGGTCGCTCACTCTCTTTGGGATTCACCTTTCTAACCTTGTCCAAAAAAACACCCCCGGGCCCCTCTACAAACACCAGCACCTTTCTTCGTGATCCCTGGGATGGGCCCTGGGAAGAAGGAGCAAAGTGAAGGATCGATGGGAAGGGAGGCGGAAGTGTAAGCAAAAGCAAACCCAACTCTCGACTCGACTCGGCACCGTGAATGATAAAAGCAAACATTTGTTCAATCCGTTCCAGCGAACGCGTCGTGTGGCCATTGTGTCATGTGGTTGTGTCTGTTCGATAATCATAACAACGCGATCCGCGCACCACCATCACCATCCGATCGATCCGAGATGTTGGGCGTGTTTTCATTTTGCTTCTTTTTTTTCGATGTGGTTGGCATGTCATCGCTGCATCGATTGCATCGATCAATCGATCACTTGGGTGGCAAAGGAAGAAAGGAAGGAAAGAAGCCAGGACCGATCGTTACGTGATCGAGAGAAGAACAATCCGAAGCAGCAAAGAGTCTCTGAGTCTCAAGAGGTTGGCTTCAGGAAGGTTAAATTGAATTCAAAAATTCAATCCCCATGAGATGTGTAAAGACCACGACTTTTATTCATCGATCGGCCTTAAACGGTTTAACATCCGTTGTCCTGCCCAAAGAAAAAAAAAACGGCTATTAACTTCTCCACACAACCACTCCATCGAAGACGCACATATTACAAGCCCGTAAACACCGACAACACGATTCCTCACGGTAATACAATTATAAGCATCGCCGCGTCAATCAATGAAGTCATTTGGCTCGCCATTGTCCAGTTGCCGGGGCGTAATACGATACCAGCAACATCACCGGTAGCCAGCAAACTGACAACTGTCCCACCTGAGCCCCACGGCACCGCCACGGCGCCAATTAACGCCAGATTTGGCAACCGCCGGTAGGGAGTAAATAAAATCAGGATTTATATGCAGCGCAATCTGTTCCTGGTGGCGGCGAGCAAGTGGGCGCGTGTACGCGCGTCACCGTGGCGTGCGGCGATGCACTTTGCACCAGCGGTACCACCACCAGCATCACGATGCACCGCGATGCTCATTTGTCCGCTTAACTTTACGGCCCCCACCGGACCGAACCACCAACGCGCGTGCACCACGAGAACGAGCGCGCACCTTTCTTCGTGTCTTCTTCTCTCGAGGAGAGATTTTTTTTGGGTGATGAAAATATGTAAATTACTCATAAAATGACACAATTTAAGCACCGCCGGCCCGCTGTGCAGCGGAGAACGTTTATTGCAAACCGACTCTTAACTCTCAACAGCAGCCAGGATGACATCGACCACGAGCCAGTCCGGTAGGGGTTGTAAATTATCCCGCGACCACAGAGTACCGTACTGGACCCCGTGTGTGTATGTGTGTGTGCGCGAGAGAGTGTGGAATGCGCATTTCGTCGCGGTAAACTCATTGATGCGCTGTTGCTGTTGCTGCTGCTGCTGCTCGCGCTGGGATGCAACCAATAAAGAGATAATTTATTGTACGGGACCGTGGGCCGCGGGTATCGGAATCCCAAGGTAAGAGGACTCCTGCTGGTGCTGCTGGTACGGCTGGTGATCGGCACACCCCGCCACGACGTCGATTGCTTCGATCAATGCGTGCTCACGAGAGTTCGTCGCTTCACTGCTGCTGCTGCTGCTGCTGCTGCTGCTAAGTCTTTCGTTCTGTAGCGCGCAGAAGAGAGCGTTTCAGGCGCTTTCCGCTGCTGCTGGAGACAGACACATTCAAAAGTGTCCCTCTGGAGGCGCGCTGCACACGGCCGGCCGGTGACCGGCTCTTGTGGCGGCGACTGAAACGTCGCAATAAATAATCCAACATTTACGGGCAGTTGTTACGCGGCGGCCTGCGTGTTGCACCGTGTGTGTGTGTATGTGTGTGCGGGACAGGTGGCGCATCAGCGCGCGTGCATGCACCGTCTTGCGCATGCAACAGCTGATCATCGCCCCACCCCGAAACGGCAACCCTTAACTCAATTCAAAAGGATCCTGTTGCTGCTGCTCCTGTTGGTGATGTCCCGAGCGATCGCGGGATCCCCGGAAGAGTTGATCGTCCTTTCGTTCGATCCCCTTTCTGCGATAATCCGGGTGATCCCCGGATCCGGGCAGCTGTCTCCAAAAGGGTACCTTCCCCCTTTTGCCCAGCACATTATCCACCAACCACACGGTGGTTGACACTCGAGGCACTCAAGGTGATAAATACCTTATCTTCACGCTGACCGATCCCAACTGCTGCGCTGTGTGTGTGTGTGTGCGCCCTGCCCTTTATTGACTTCGTGACGTCCTTTTTCCCTTTCCCGGGCGGAACGGAAGCGTTCATCAAACGGGAAAGGTGGAGTGCCCGCACCAAACCACACGAACTGTCGCCACTGTCGTCCTTCTGTTGGTTTTCGGTTTTATATTTTATTTTATTATTTTGGATCCGTTTTATCCGCTTGCTCTGCTCTCCTTCGATCGTCGATCGTCGGTTTTGGGATATGACTCCGGGGATCAGCCAGCACGCCGAAACGATCCTGGCACGACCGATCGACCGGCGGACCGACTCGTCGCGTTACGAGCAATAAATTGTGTTAAACGGCTTTTATTGCTCGTTTCGTTGTGGCCGCGTATTTTATGGGTCCTTTTGCGGGATGAGCTTCCCTTTGCGCGCTCGCGCGCATGTGTGTGTGTGTGTGTGTGTAATTGGCTTCCACTTAGGACTCCCGTTTCACGCGCTACAAAACAACCGCAGCAGCAGCAGCACCGCATCTGATACTGATGTTCCTTTTTAATGCCGTCTTTTGAGCGCCTTTTAAAGGATCATCAAATACGGATCCCTAGCTCTAACTACCGCACTTATGCTGACATGAGCATACGATCATGCTGCCCTCGGGTGGGTGATCTGGTTCGAGTGAACAACATAATTTGATTTACGCGGAAAAGTGAATAAAATTCCCATCAAATACGACTCGTTGGATCGCGATCGCACGCGCTCCCGATCATTTCGGGGTCACTTTGGGCTTTTTTTTCTCTCTCTTTTCGGGCAGCAGCGCACAAACACAACCCTCCCCCCGGATCACAGACACACGCGGTGATGGCACCCGCTGTGGGGAGGCATTATCGCCACCGACAACCAGCCAGACAGGCGGACAGAAAGGGAGGGTGGTGAGGTGCCAAGGGTGCCAAGGGTGGGGCGGGTGAGGGCAAATGCGGCCCACATGTCACCCCGTAACGGATCGGTTTTTATATTTTTTGACATGCTTTGTCTTACGCCAGCGTGCACCTCACCCTTCTTTCTCAACCTCTCTCTTTTTTTCGCGCGCTCTCTCTCTCTGTCTGTTACTGTTGCTCGGTAGTTTCTTTTTTCCGGTTTCTTCTTTTGCGCTTTGTTTTATTTTATTTTATTTTATTACCTTTCCTGCTGCTTTTATTCGTTTCAGCTGGAGTCGTTTCGTTTTTATCCTCACCCTCTCTTCCCTGGGCCCTTTTCTCCGATCCGCGCGTCACTCTTTGTTTGTTTTTTGTGCCTCCTGCCCTGCCCGCACTAGCCTTGTTACTCCATTTGTAACTTTTTTTAATGTTTTTTTTCTCTGTTGAGTCTGTCTGTCTTTGTATCATTGTATCAACTTTATTCCCGCTCCATTCCCGTATGTCAACGATCTGCCTGGCTGGCTGGCCGGGGGCTTCACTTTGCTATTATTCGCGAGCTGTTTTTTTTTATTTGTGGTTGTTTGTTCAAATTTCGTGCTTTTCCGCCTCATCTTCCTTTCCGCTGCTTTTGCCTCTTTTTATGTCGCTGTCGCTGGCTCTGCTCACCTGTCGCGTAGTAGCGGTCGGTTGGTCGATTCGCGCGCCCTCGAAGTCGCGATCGCAAAGTCGGAAGTAATATTTCTGTCGCGGTGACAGTGCTTTTCAGCAGAACGATGGACGCTATTTTAAAGAAGATGGGAAGGGAGAGGGGCGGGGAGTGGGGGGTCTAGTATAGGCAGGAAGTGGAAGCAACATGGCGCTAGCTTTCAAGGTCAATCGCGTAAAACATAAGAACGGAACACCGGGCTAGCGATAGCGAAGGTTTGCGCTGCTGAAGTTGAGCCACACAATTGCGCTTTCTTTCATTATTTGGCGTATCTTTAAGCGCGCGAGCGTGTGTGTGTGTCCCTCTGATAGCGCTGATGCTCAAACGCTGCAAACCCAAGCGCATCGTCGCAGAAAATGCTCAATTTAATAATCATCGATGATCGAGCACCGTTCTGGCCACAGCTTCGCATCGTGTCGCATCTCCCGGGGTCTCGTCTGATTGTCATTATCATAATGATTATTATAACCGATGTTATTTATTGCGCTAATTATAATGAAAGAAGCAAAAAAAAAACGGGAGGCAAATCTTTGTCATGATCGTTGCCGGCGTCGTCGTCGTCGTCGTCCAAATTGCACCCCAGGTCTCTCTTCCGGTCCAACCGTTGTCCCAGACACAGGAACCTGGTTCCAGTCGAGGTTCTGACCCACTCTCTTCCCCCGCAGGGGCCACCTTTTCGCGCTTTAATCCCTTCCAGACATGAGATGCGCGATCTGAAAAGAAAGGGAGAGAGGGAAAGAAATGGAAGGAAAGAGATGCTCGATACGCTGATGCAATCACCTCGAACCTGAAACACTTGCAGACTTGCACAACGGCTCGAGGGGTGGGGGCTTTGAGTTAAGCCACCAACCCCTCTCCTCGTGTTCGCCGTATCCTGGTGTCCGACACTTGCTCTGCGTATCACGATCTCAGCATCTCGCGGAACAGAGGAGCGGAGGCCACCCTGGCCTGGCCATCCGCCCGCAATTAAGTTTGTCATTCGCTCCGAACGAGCCGCATCCTCATCCGCGAACGACGACGCGGACCCGGTGATCGTTGACGGCGACAATGATCGATGGGCGATCAGCGTAAGTGCTACCGGATGTTGGGACAAGTTTGTGCACCCCGCGTGAGTGCGCGGCCCGAGAGCCTCGGAGATCGAGATCGAGGCCGGTCAAGATCGATGATGGTGTGGTGGTGGTGGATGGTTTCCACCACCGCCGCCGCCGCCGCCGCCACCACCTCTGACATACATATAAGCCCGGAGCTTCCACTCCCGGGAACCGTTTTAGCCCCGAGGCTCGACACAGTACAGTAGTGGTCGTTGCCGCCGCGGCGCACCGACACACACACACACACACACGCACTCACACACACCGACACAATTAGCAAAAACAGGCGGCATCGGTCGGCACCGTAACCCCTGCAGAAGGTGGTGGTTGTCACCCCTTCACCGCTGGCTTCCCAGCCCTCGGTGCACTTCCTGGGCGAGAAGGGGGGAGAGGGTGCCAAGGAAAGGGGGGGAGCTAATGCCCAAAACAATGCTGCGCCCGCCACTTGATTCATTGCCTTCTATTATTAATGTGAGAGCCTCCCCGGGTCTGGACCGGTCTCTCTCTCTCTCTCTCTCTCTCTCTCTCTCTCTCTCTCTGTCTGGCTGCTCGGAAGTGCGTGCGAGCCAGAATAATGCATTATTGTTCTGGAGGAGGCTCACGAGGCCGGTGAGGGAGGGTGTGAAAAAGGGAGGAAGATGAGCACCCCCCCCCCCCCCCTCTTACACACACCCCCTCGGAAAGGTCGTGGCAATTTATTTCGTAACTCGTTTGTCGGCGCGCGCCGCTCGGACCCGAAAAACGCGAACAATCACTCCGTGGGCACTCCGGGCCGGTCAGGCCACCATGGACACCTCACGGCGGTGCGTCTAGCGACCTCACTAACTCACTCACACAGCTCTGGCTGTGAGGCTGTTTTGGCTGGCGAAGAACAATCAACCATTTAGCGCAGGAATTAACGCCCTGCTCTCGGAATCGTCGCCAGCTAACGGATGATGTCACCGATTCCAAGCAGCCGACCGGGGATTGCTGGGTACTTGACGTGGTCCCTGGTGATGCAGAACATACTCTTTAACATAAGAAGGTGTGACGCTCGTGTACACGCGCTCGCGCGCCCGACCGCCCGCCATCATTGATCAATCGCATCGGACAGAACACGCCGGATGCACCATTCCTCCTCCGATGCTGCCTCCTCCTCCTGAGGTCGCAGGAAGGTTGTCGCGCAGAGCAGGCCCAAAGAGAGAGAGAGAGAGCACACCAGATGCTAATGACTGTGTGCTCTGTACAGCATCGGGCTCGGTTGCCGCGGTCGCGGACATCATCTGCCGCCAATGTCTAGTGTTTAGCGCAAGGATATGGTTTGCGCCGCGGATAGTGTCCCGGGTGCCGTGGATGTGGAGCCGGGAGTCGTGTCGTGACGACGACGACGACGACGACGACGACGACAACGGCTGGTCACCTCGTCGGCATGTCAGAAACAGGGACCGCGCGACGCGACGCGAAACTCGCGATGAAACTCGATATTTATTGACGTCTAATGCCTGGCAGCGCGACACGACCGCCGAGCAGCAGCAGCAGCACCCCCTTCCACCCGCAAGGAGCATAACAAGCCATGTCAACCCCGTCGGTGGTCACAACAGGTGGATGCAGGTGGTGCTGCACACGATGCACACGAGTTTCTCGCGACCGCGCTGTATGCTCACAATGGACGAGAATAGAGGCCTCGAGGTGGTCATAATTTCAAAACATTCGTTGCTGACATTGCAACGAAAAGGACAATCTGTTCTATCGCTCGGAATGTTCGTATGTCATAGTCTGTGAAGAGAGAGTGAGAATAACGCTCTTTCCTCCGTACTGTTATGACCACCCATCGGTGTAGCAGTGTTCTCTATGGACCTGCGGTGGCCTGTGAAAGGACAGGTTAAGAAGTCCGGAGATCCGATCGCTGGTATATCGATATCAGTTCGTTGCGTTCGCGCTGCGCTACGATGTTCACAAATTGTGAAACCGGACTGGTGGACACCGTTTGAATGCTACACACGATTGCTTTTAGGCCATCGTCTCTGTCGTCCATCGGCCATCGTTCATCGTGGTTCGAGGTCTACAACTCGCGGGATACTTATGGAAACGCGGATCGCTGCAATGCTCGCTCGGTCTCTCTCTCTCTCTCGCTCTCTGGCGTAATCTGTGAACTGTTTGGATGGACGCATTTAGGATTAATTTTCGGTCCGGTCCCGGGGGCCTATAAGTCACTTAACCGTATCGTATCGTATCACCAAATAAGAAGGAGTCGGTTAGTGGGCCACAAACCAATCCCTCCTGCTGCTGCTGTTGCTGTTGCTGGTCGATCGATGGTGGCAACAATTAACGGCGCAACAGACCGCGGCTTCGTCTGGAGGCCAATTGACGTCAGCTGCAGCTGCCACGGCTGCTACTTACACAACTCGCGAGATCCCGTTCGCGACAAACAATCGACGTACGCAACAAGGGGCGCGCGCCCGCTCGCGAGTCGCCGATTGCTCCCGGTGTTCCTCTTAACCGCGCCGCCACACTTGGACTGTACTTATCTCATTTACACCTCGGCGTGCAGTTGCTGGTGGTGGTGCACGATGCACGAGACGCCTATAATGACGCCGCACCGGACGGACTAAGTGCAGCGGGCAGTGCAATTGCGGGGCGACTCACTTTCAGCTCTAATGTTGGCGCGCGCGCACCTTTTCAGTATATGACACCACACACACACACACGGAGTGTATCTATTGGAACCGCTTTTGAGGGATTTCAAAAATCGACGATCGCGATGCGTTGGGAACCGTGATCATGGTTCAAGGATGACCACCACCACCACCAATATGACGAGTGAGTCGAGTTTGCGAGGAGAACAACGTCCACCACTCCGGTCACTCCGGTCACCAGTGACATCGTTCTCGCGGCATCGACTTGCAATGGATGCAATGGTCCTCGTGAGGTCTCATCTCATCACCAACCGCTTAACGCTGTCAGTAGCCCTTCCATAAGTTTTTTTGTGTTCGAATTCGTGTTTAATGTTCGCGGGTATAAATCAAGAATCGATTTCTGTTCTAACTGTTTCGCTCCAGCTTCTAACGGATCGTGACAGCCACTCTCTGATCTATTGGGAAGGTCCGGGTCAAACCCCGTGGTGGTCGTGTCCAGTCGTGGTTGGTTCAGGACTTTCAGCAAAACAATAACCCGCGCAACACTTAACCGGGCGTCCTTTTATGACCTCCCCCGTCAGCATCAGCATTCTGACACTCCTCTCACTCGTGCAGCGCTCATCTCGTAAACACCGCGGAATGCCTCAGTTAACCGCTTCTGACGCTCAAGGGAGTCCGGGTCATAAAGCTGCTGCTGCTGTTGCTGCTGCATCGGCCTCAGCTCGTCTAACACCTCACCAACTCGCCTCACGCTTGCTGGTGCTTCGCGATGTGATGCGATGCTTCCTGAAAATGCTAATGAAGCGACCCCCGGAATCTCGAGTTCACCTTCGGTAGGAATCGCTTTTGCTCCTCACCACCGCAGGGGGGGCCCTTTGACAATGCATGAAGGAGGTGAGGTCTTTACAAACGAGAAAAAGAGAGCGAGTCGAGTGTGAGCATAGATCTGCTTTGTAGCAGATGAAATGAGCCACGGCAACACATGCTAACACAAATTTGCTCCCGCAATTAGCACCTTCCGAAACTCTTTGTGGACCTCGGTAGGGCCCCCGGAATGCCAACGGATTTGTTTTGGATTCCCAGAAACCTCGCGGGCTGTGACAACTGCTGCAGCGGACAGACAGTCTGGGGACGCGCTCTGTTCTGGGAATGCTGGTTCCATGCTGGCTACGCTGATGCTCAGAGCGTCCTCAGCACCAAAAGCAGAGCTGCGAAGATGCATTTTAACAGGTTGAAGCTAAATTTACGATCCCAGTGACAAATGCAACAAATGCTTCAACGAGACGAGCAACGCCACCTGGCCACCGTTGGTAACCGCCACCCCCCTTATCCGTCTCAAATAAGGCAGTTCCAGCCAATAGCTTCACGTACGACTCAATTTCTCGCCACGCACCACGATTCTCGCGTGCGTCATGGCCCACTCTTCACTCAATTAAACTCGGTCAATCGTAATCGCTGCTCGGTGATTGCCGTGCCGCATCTTAAGAATGCTTCACTTCTTGCTCAGTTCGCTCGTTCTTCGTCTGCGCACACAATCCGCGATTTCGAAGCGCGTAATGATGCCAATCAATCAATCACCGTCCAAGCCGCGCATCATCTTATCGGAACTTCTTCGGCTTTGGCTTGAACTTGAAAGGAGGCGAACCCTCCATCCTGGAGCCTCAATCACCAGAACGGAACGCTTCGGTTTTGGCCTTCAGCGACTCATCTACCAGACGTCGACGTCGTTTACAGAACGAACGAGAGAATGTAGCATTATGTAATAACGCAATATAGGTTGGCCGGAACCCAACTCCAGAGCAACGCGATGACGCGATCTACGACGAATTGGGCCCTCGCGATCGCAATCTCCGGCATGGCGGTACAGTCATCGTCGGTATGCGTGGGTTGCGCGATCGCTATAAATAATCGGAAAATGCCAGCCCACCCTTTGCACTGACGACGACGACGACGACGACGTTCTTTACACGTGGCCGAGGCGATCATGTCGATTCCCTTTTTGAACGGAAACGCCCTTCGCTCACAACAAAATATAGCGCGACCGTTGGAGCTGGAATCTGGCAAACGGAAATCGATCGAGAAAGAATGGAGCATGGAATTTCCGGGGAGTGGAGTGCTGTTGCCAGCACTTCTAAGCTTTGCCTCTACTAGTAAGCTCTGTACAAAGCGCGCAACTCATTTTGGGTTACCGGAAGGTTTCGTAATGCCTCACCGAGAACCGAGTTGTCGCTTCATGTTCCAGAAAATTAGAAACAAACAGAGGCGCGTGCAACTGATTGCACAACACACAGACACCAGAGACCAGACCAGACACTGGACCGCATAAACAAAGAGAGAGAGACGAGAGACCTGGCTAATAGTCACGCATCGATTAGACAAATTGTTAACAGCACAATTATCGTCGCACTCTCGCCGCTCAAATGACCCGCACAATGCGGGGCTCGCGGGCGGTCTGGTTGCATCACCGGCCGTGGGGCGTTCTGGAGGCCACCGATTATCGGCGATCGGCGGTTGGATAACGTGCAAAAAAAAAGCGGCCATTCCAAAAGCCTGCCTGATTCTCTAATCGATCGCTACACTTGCACCTGGGATTCCCGGGGTCGCATCGACAACGAAGGACATCGATCGATCGCAGGCATTCAGCATCCGTCGACGATCGATCATCGGGCGATCGATCGATTCGAAATATCTTTTTATCTAATTACGCTCGCTAATCGATCGATTGCCGCGCGACAAGACGAGTGCCTTCATCGCTCGTTGATCTGACATCTGTGCGACCGTTGACAGCCGTCGATGCCGCCGCCACCGAGGCCAAGGGTGTGATTAGCTGTGCAGATTGCGATGTCAATGGTATTTGTGCCGCATGGAATTTCCTTTTCGCATTTTTTGTTTTGTTTTGTAACCTCGGTGTCTTATGGTCACGTGGGGACGGTATCGCTCAAAGGATGTGGACACTGTGTGATTGTGAAGAGTAAACTGATATGCTTTTTAATAATTCTTTAAAATCAAAAAAATAATCGTAAATCAAAAGACATAAATGCTCTACAAAAAGGTTTTTGAGAAGAGAAAATCCTCACAATTTGAGGGAATTTATAAAAATTCAATTTAAAGATAAAAGTAAATCAAATGAAACACAAAAATACTTTATAATCCCTGGAAAAAATATGCTTTCCATCTGAATCCCCAAAGAGCAACACTGGAGTTCACTGCAGTTGCTAACGGATCAATGCATTGCTGAACCGCTTCCAACGCAGACAGATCAGCTGATTCATCGTATCGCACCGCTGCCACCGTCCCCGTCGTCTGTCCGCATGATCTATTGCGTTATTTGTAGACATTTTTACAACGAGCAACGAAGTGAGAGGGAGAGCAGAGGAGCGGAAGAGCAGACGCAGGAAAGATAAGAATTTCAATCGGCAAATTATAAATTGTAATCACAACGCACGCGCTTCGCTTTACCACAACACAACAACCAAACTGACGTCAGGCCGTCAGCCCAGTCGACAACGACCAGTTTTCCAGCATTTCCAGCGGCAGCAGCTAGGACTTGGTGACATGTTTTTGTTTTCGCTTTTCGAATGGAACAGCTCAACGGTTCCCTCGAGGGTCACCGCCATCGCAGTGAACGTTCACTACTGCACACGAGCTGCACGTTTCGAAGCATTTGCCAATGATTTATTGCATCGCGAACGTTGCGACCTGGTTGCGATTGCGCTCGAAGTCTCGGCACTGGCCACCACACGCAGGATGCATTGCTGATGGTTTTCTATGCGTTCTTTGATGGACGGCGCGCGCGCGGGCTTTTTTTTCTTCTCTCTCCTGCAACCTGCGCCGCTGCACGCCTTTGTTTTATCTGCTTCCGTTATAAGTTATGCTACTGTTTTATGCGCTGCGTGCCAGCACAATATGCGTGCCAGACTGGACTGGTGACTCGAGGGTTTCCTTGGCACGTGCACGGCACTTCGGTTTCCAATGCTATTACGTGGTGCACACACGTGGAGCATCAAGGATTGAACCGACCGCTCGAAAGGGATTGCACGGAATGCACTTTCACACATACGCGATCGCTGATCGATGTCAGGTATCAAAACATTATGAAACCATCGCTCTGGCTGGCCCATTGGCGCATCATAACCACCAATTCAGTGCTTACAAAGTGGAGCGGCGCAAAACATGGCGACCGCCTCCTCCTTCTCCTCCTCCTCTTCTTCTTATGGAAAGATTACGATCGATGGTCCACGCTCATCAATTTTATCGACCACGCAGAACATACACACACGCATACATGGCCACATTTGCAACAAATTAGATTGTGTTGCACACCGAGAGTGGGACGTTTGATTCGCTTAAACACTTCCACTTACCGGAGCATCACTCGGCAACTCGGACAGACCCAAGAGGACGAGTGCAAAAAAGTGCTCCCGGACCATCGGTGGACCATCATCACGGTACACACCGGGCACCGCTAAACGATGACATTGCGAGCCGCGGCCTGTTGGACAACACACCCTCCTCCCGCATGTGCCTTCCCTCCCTCAGATCATGACCATAAGTCATCAACGAGCGGCGCGGGTCGAGACGCAACCTAAAGAAGAGAGAGAGAGAGCTTCGCCACCGACACAGATTCCGCCAGCCAGCGCCTGCGCCTGCGCCACGGTGTGCATCCCGTTTGCGTTGCACAAAACATGGCTCGAAACCGTGAACGCACTGGCACTGGGACTGGACGCGAGATCGTCGACGTGCGCAGTGCAGTAGCCGCGGTTCGCGTAAGTGCGCGTAATTATCTCATGATATCTTGATGATCAATAAATACAATCACTTTCCATCACGACCAGCGGCACCCTCGGGAGACACCCGGGGGGAGTGTGTGAGAGAGAGAGAGAGAGAGAGAGAGAGAGAGAGAGAGAGGGCGAAGAGGATGCGCGATCCTGCGGTCGGATCGATCGCGGGAGATCATTCGCGCGGAAGTCGCCCGCAGGAGTGCGCGCCCCAAATGGTCACAGAAGACGACGACGGCGACGCATTCCAGCCACTGGGAGGGAGATAATTTGTGCGGCAATAAATTGATCTCCTGGTCGGTCGCCTGGTCGCCTGGTCGGTCTCCCGGGTCCCTGGCCGGGAAGGCAATTAACATGCGCGACAGAAGAGCCAGAACGGAGCAACCCCCACCCTTTGCGCGCTCGTCACTTGCTGAATGATGAAGTCACCGGAGATGTGCAGCACCGCGACTCGAGTCGTTTGACTGGTGGTGCACCGTAGATGGAAGTGTGGCGAGAAATTGATTAGCTATCGGGTACAAGTTTTGCACCCGACCCGGGCCGGGCCGGACTGGGGTGAACGTCGAAGTGAGTGGATCGATGATGGTGCGCGACTCGCGATGGAATTTACGAGATCGTGCCAAACACACCAGCGGTGGTGGTGGTGTGGTGTTTGATACTGCTATTGATACTGCCATCTAATCGGTTTTCGAAACCTGCGCTTTCGTGACGCGATGATGGAGAAGGGATGATGAAGGGATGATGAAGGGACAAGGATCCTCATTGGGACACAGTTTGAGGTACAATTAGACAGCCATTTGATTGTGAATCATGCAATGTACTTTATTATATTTCGGACAAAGTCGAATAATCCGATAAATAGTTGTTATGTTATCTGTATCCTGGTTATAAATCAAACATTGCGAAAAGAGTAGATTAATCGCAGGAGCATTTAGCACATTTCTAGAATTATTAAGCATTTTTGGGGCTTGCTATCTTTTCATTACTGATTTCCTTTTGAGGATCTTACGTTCAAAAATATATATATGGAGTCTCAAATCTTATCATTATTATCATTTTTTTTCTCAAAGGTTTTACTGTTCACTATTATTTTTTTCTCTTCATTTCACTTGATAAAGTTCTGATCGTTGAAGCAAACTTTGTGCTAAATGTACTTTCGTATGTCATGTTCGAATGAAGAATGTGATCACGGAAATTACATAAACAGCAAGACAAAATGCTAGTTCAATGTTCAAATATCTAACCAATAATTATACACTTCTTCACCGTACTTAAAGTAATGGCGGCGCGCTGTATAAATGATCCTTTCCATCTTTGTCTTTATGCTTAAACAAATGCTAAATAGCTCCTAAATAGCATCTCTTCAGATCCCTACAGATGTCTAAATATCACTAAAAAGTAATGCTTCCCCAATTTTGTGACAATCTTCTGTCGTATTCACTTGAATCACTTCTATTTTTTTTTCACGTTCAACAATGTAACCTTCTCCGGCATCCGAGGATAAATCTATCATTTGCATGCGTTTTCTCTTCAGCCATCTCTTGAGCTGTTTCGAACCAAACACCCTATCCAAAACACTGTGTCGGCAGGTTGGTGGAGGGGGGAAAGGGTGTACACAGCATAATTGTTTTATGTCGAGCGAAAACACCAACAAACAACAAAGCCCGTCTGGACTCCCACTGCTTTCATCAACCATATTTTTACGCTTTTTTTTGTTTTGTTTTTTTTTCCACAATCCCGATCATGCCAAATTACCGGTACAACCGGGACCAACAAGAGAAGGAGATCGAGACAGCGAGAGCAAGAGGCGCGGGCCAGCCAGACTCAAAATATAGCAAACAAACCGTGAAGGTGTGACCAGGCGGGCTGGCTGGTTGGCTGGCAATTGTTAGTTGGCATAAATTCTGCGGAGGTACCCACCGAGGCGCGGGGCATTTGCTGTGTTGTTGATGTTCATATTTTGCATTTGGTGTCCCCCGACGAGTTGCTCCTCAACACAATGGGATGTCGAAGAAGAAAGGAGTCTGGAGTCCGCATCTCTCAATCTCTCTTTCTCTTTCTGTGTCTCGGATTGTAAAGGAAAAGTTGGAGGAGGAAGAGCAGGTGGTGCAATATAATAACTTTCATTGCGCCCGTCTTTCAGCATACCTCTCGGAGTGCTCGGTGCAATGGGTTCATAATTTATGGTTTACGATGCGATTTACATTTCCTTGTTCCTTTTTTTTTGTTTGTGTGTTTGTCCTTTTTTTCGTTTCGTTTCGTTTTTTTTCCTGTAGATATTAGGGAACTTTACGAATTTCGCGAAGGTTTTCTTTTCTGCTTTCGCTTCGGTCAGCTGTCGCCCCGATGCCGATGCCGATTGCTGAGGGCGCCAAGATGAGAAAGGGTTGCAAGATAATTAAATTACGCGTTCCGTTTAGCGCCAAATATCTCGGCAGCGCGCATTTCGCACTTCGACTATCGAGTTGCGATGATCACCAGATGTGGATGATAGCGTAACGCGGGAAATTTATGCTTTTTCCACGTGCTGCTCGTGGCTTCTATCACTTACTTATAGCGCGAACTACACTGTTCAACACTCAACACAGCGAGAGTCTCGTTACAGTTTCGAGTAAGACGTACTTGAATCGACCTCCGAGGCTCTGATCTCGATCTACGAATCAATCTGATCTCCTTCGAGGCGCATATGCATTCCTTGCATTAACACACCATTCCATGTTAACGTCACGCACGTGACGGATTTAAATAATTGCACAACCACTGGCCAGCGAACGAGTCACGATTGCACACAACGAGGTACCTTCACCTTTACGCTAAACGAACACTAATGTGCGAACGTGGCTCAAAAGCTCCTTTTCAGCCGAATGTTGTTTTAATTCCGAAATCTTCCTCTTCTTCCTCTTCCTTCTAATGCTGCTTCACACCTAACTCGAGACATCGGGGACAAGTGCTTAAGCTTAATAATTATTCATCAGAGGAACGAGAAACAAGGCGACTTTTTTTTGCTCAAATGTTTTTGCTTTTTATGGTGGGATTGCAACGGTGCAAAGACCCAAGACCCAAGTGTCATTTGCATGGATCACGGCGCATATTAAGACACATAGCAGCCTAAGCAGAGCCACGCGCCCGCCTGTCTAAACAAATTGGCACAAGCGTTGAAGATGTCATGATCATCATGCTCCACTGGTCGGCGATCTCGACACATTCGCCGAGTGCATAGTGCCCGGGGGTGCCTCGAGGACATTTGAATATTCAATTCCTCCTGAAGCGTCGCTAGACGAAGATTAACGACCGCTCCGGTGCCGGTGATGTGCTGGCTTGCTAAAGTTTTTCGGGGGAAGCCCTCATTATCCATCATGGCGCCTGCAAACACACTTGAGCAGCGACAGACGAGTGGCCAGCTGATCGTCATTTGCATTCACGCGTCTGTCAACGGACAAGGCCGCCGTCCGGGGCGACGGTTCTGTGCTTCCGATTGTTCCGTTCCGTCGGCGCGATCTTTCGTCACGCGGATTCCCGTGAACGAACGGAACGCACAATTGGAACGCCGAAGACACGCTGATTTCAATCACGCAGTGGCTCGAGAAAGAGAGAGAGAAAGAGACAGAGCGAGAGAGAGCGAGAGGCCAGCAGCAGACTCCAGGCCGTCTGGGCGGGCTCGATCGATCTGGCATCAACCGTTGGCCGCGAGCTTCAAATCACCGCCTGTGGCGTGTGCTGCGTTGCGGAGTGTCTGGCACGAAACCACCAACCGGCCAACACGCCTTCGCCACGCCGCGCCACCGTCTGCTCCGTCTTCTCCTGTCGACCTCAGCTTCCATCATCCGGCCAGGTCGGGCCAGACGCAGGAAACGCGATCGGTACGAACTTAATTATGGTAAATAGTATTTAATTTATTCACGCAGGCGCTGATTGCTTATTATACGGCGTGTAATCTGGAAATTTGTGTATAATTTAAATTTGAATAAAGAGATATGTTTCCTTTTTCGCCTCGTTTCGTTTGCATTGCAGCAGGCGGCGACGGCGACGGCGGCGACCACGAGGCTTCAGTCCGTGGCCTTGCGCCCCTTGCCCGTTTCACGCCATTTTCGGTTCCGCGTCTGCGTGTGTGTGTGTGTGTGTGTGTTTGTGTGTCCAGTTTCGTTTCCCAGTGGCCCAGTTATTTCCTCCACGCCCGATGTTGCTCCCTGGGCTGTGCGTGTCTGTCGCGTCGCGAAGGGGGGTATCACCGCAGCAGATCGTGAAGATCGATGAATTACCGGCCTGACGAGCACCCGGTTCTGGTTGTAGAGGTGGTGACGGGGTGCGGTTGCGCCACAAAGAGATAATCGGTGACTTCACTACTCCCTCAGTCTTGACCCACTCGCTGATCCGGAGTTGAGGTGGCGTTTGCATGATCCTCTCTCTCACTCTCTCTGTTTATCTCTCCCTCCCTGCCAAATGGGTATGCGAAGAGCAGGTGTATCGGCGGCTGTGTGCATCGTCATGGGTTTGTGGTTTAAAAGCACATAATTCATTCATAAGGAGCCCGCGTTGTTAGTCGGTAATTGATTCCTCCTTTCGGGATGCGAGTGCCACTTGAGTTGCGGGTTTTTTGTCAGGATGCAACATAAATGAGGAACATAAAATGTATGCCTTGAGGGGAATTCGTCCTGGGAAAGGTGAAATACGGATGTAGCGAGATGAACTCGGTATACAGATTAGAAACTATAACACTTGCTACTTCGAATTCGGCTTCGAAGAACAGTCTCGTTTGCAAGACAAGACACTCGCAATAGGGCCCATAGTTAGGAGATTTCTTAGGGCAATTGAAGAAATCGAGATAGCAAGATAGCAGATAGCAGCAACCACATCATCTTTTTAGGATAAACCTATCTAAGATCTATCTCTCTTCTACGACGGCAGCGTTTTTCATTTTCAGGAATTTTCATTTTAGACTTATGCAAAAATATTTTCTTCGCTAAACAGTTCGAATTGATGAACTCATTAGAATACTTGATCCATTAACCCGCTCTGTTCGATCCAGTAAAGCTTATATGAGATGAGAAGCTGTTTTTTCTGATCAATCTGTTCAAGTACGGTACTAGAATATTGTATTTGATCCCATGATTTAAAGCATGAAAGCGATCATTGTTTTGCTGACAGCAAATGATGAGTAACAAAAAGAAATAAAACGATGTGTTTGCTGAGGTCCGGCAGAATATAAACTCGCTCTAACATTCTTCTAAATACTTGTTTTAAAGAGCTCAATACGCAGTAAAGCTACATATCCACAACACTCTGTTCCACATACTTCAATCCATCTCAATTGAAGCGAAGCAGAAGCCAACAGTAACGCTACTTTCAGTTGACACTGTCACCATGAAGGTCTGCGTCGTCGTGCGAGTGAGTTCAAGCAGCCCGTTTGGTTTGTGTTGACCATCGGTAAACAGGTGAACATCACAGAGGTCAAGATTTTCGCGTCCGCATCGGTACCGGCACCGCAGTGACATCACTGTGCGCACTGTGGAATGTCATCCCCCGTCGCAACTTCTGGGCGAGATGTGGTGCGCAGAACGTTGTTTTGGACTCCCCTTTTGGTGGGGACCACGAGAGAGAGAGAGGAAGGTAGTACACACTTTGGCACACATTCTTGTGCTCGACCTCGGCCGAGGCGCCTTTAAACGAAGGTGACGAAAAGGGGCTTTGGTTCGGGAATGGTTCGTTGTTCGGTAAACTCGGTCAATATTGACCCCGAGAAATCCAGGAGAGTTTGGTCACCGGAATGGCGTGGAATGGCGTTTCCAGCGTGCGAGTAGTACGTGGAGAGGCCAGCCAGGCCAGACCGCTGGCCAGTGGGCCATTGATCACGAATCACGAGTTTTATTTTCACCAACGACGATGGCGTTGGCGATGGTGGCTTTGATGGCGTTTAATTAGCCGCGTAATAGAACCAGCGAGACGGCTCGTGTATGTTTGTATGTGCCTGGACGTTGTTGGACGAAGATGGTTGATGGGTGTCTGGACCGACGACGAGGACGAGGGCACTGGTCGCGACCAGCGGGGAAACGATTAATCGCGCAGGGACTTGTTTTACGACGAAATCAACTTTCAAAACATGTGAACGCGCTGCCAGTTGCCAGCAGTAGTAGTACACCGAAGGTAGGTAAGAATGTCTCGACCCGGGCCCCCAAGTGCTGAGACCAAGTCCAACCGAGTGTGTGTGTGTGTGTGCGTGTGTGTGTGGTTCGATGACGAGAGTGCAAGAGTTCGTGGTTGGCGGTCGTTCTAATGCACCGCCACCACCATCATCGCGCAGAGAGCCCTCATGCGAGGCAAATAAATAGCAAAACACCTCCTCCCCCCTGTGCTGCTGGCGGCGATGTACATGCCAGCCAGCTCGCCAGCCAGCACTGCTGTCGGTCGGACCCCAGGTCGTCGTCGTCGTCGTCGTGGTCGTGGACGTGTTGGAGGCATGAAATTTATCAAACGCAATTAAAAGTCGTAAATCAATACGGCATGCAGGCAGCCAGGCCAGGCACTTGCTGTTTCACTTTTGCAGGAAATGGCACCGACCGAGTGGCCACCGACACACACACATACACTCGGACAAACAGGACTGCCGTGGTGCGTTGTCAACCTCGTGCTCTCGAGCTATCGCGCGCTGGATGGTGGCAGGATGGTGACCAAGGACGGTCACTAATCGTCTCATTAGCCGCGCGTCGGTTGCTGCTGTAAACGCGTGAACCCGGCCGGGCTTGAGCTTTATGAGTTCTATTACTGGCTGGCTGGTTGGCTGGCTAGCGCGGCTGGATTCGCGTGTATTAATGTAGCATCCTAAAACATAATTCACCGAAGAGGAGAAGGGGCACTGTGGGTGAGAATGTGCCCCGGCACAAGCAAAAAGGTCAACACAACACAACGAGAACTGTATTCACTTTAGCCCAAAAACCAGCGACGCTCGCTCACTTACTCACCCGGTGATTAATGCAGATCGATATCTCATCTGCTGCGCGATCACCTTGATGCAGTCGGATCCATTTCACGCGACCCCCCCTCCAAACACTCCATTGCTAATTGCGGTGCGCCATCGAAAAGGTGGTGGCAATACGATACCTCGGGCACGAGTTATGATGTTTTGATCGCGCGGCCGCGCGACAGGACATCGATCGCAGGAGCAGGAGCAGCAGGTTCGTTGCAGATCGACGCACGACTTTGCATAACATTCGATTCCGTTCCCTGTTCCGTTCAATTGACAGCGCGATGGTGATCCTAATCGTGACACTGAATATACACATACATACAGACTCGTTGCTCATCTCGTTGGTGGGTCATAAAGTACAAATGTCACCGTAGCAACCATTGGAGCAACATTCCTCACAGTTCCAGTCTTTTCGCCAAGGTTCGTCGTTTCTATTTTCCAAATTCTCTCTCGCACACACACACACATACACGCGCGCGTGCGTGTGTGCATCGAAGTGCAACATAAATTTCCTCTCGCGTGGCGTTCTGCGGCGCGATCGAAAACCTGGTAACACAACACGCCATCTTGGTGCAGCAGCAGCAGCGGCAGCCGTGAAAAGTCTAATCAACCTTCCCGAGTGGTTGACCTTCTCGAATCGTGGTCCTCCGCTAACAGTGTTTGTGTACAACGCGGGACAACGCAGTGCCGGTTTTGGCGAGTGTTAATCCCGTGGAAATAGCCCCAGCAGCTGCCCGCGTTGCAATGGCGCATTATAAGACCTTGCGAGCAGCTTCCAGCCAAAACACGACCTCCATTCGCGGGACAGCAACAGATGTCCGCCGCCGCCGTAGCTACGTCACATCGTAAACATTAGCATTCCTTCATCGTTGCATAGTGACACCGAGCGAAGTATGCTGCGCTTTCTGCGTCAGCTCAGCTCGATGGTTACTAGATTCACGAGCGTCATTTGACAGCAGACAGGTGCGTCGATGGACGATTGCAACGTCGGCAAGCGTTGCGGATAACAACAGGACGGTCCGATGAATATTGAAATCGAAATGACGTCCAACGTCGACGTTGGTTGCGTCCGATGCACTTTACACAACATGGCCATCAAGCGCACACACGCACACACGCAACTTTGTCACACACCGTGCCGGTACCAGCATGGCGGCCGGATACGCTCACAACACCCAACGATGGAGTCCGATCCGAACCGAATCGACCATCCGTCCGTTCTTCCGAGGGCGAGTTCTTAATCTTTCCCAAGTCCCGGGCCGCTTATGTTCGAGCACGTACCAACCACAGCGTCCCGGGCGCACACTAGCGTCGCTGGGCCACAGTTTGTAATTCATTTTCGTGTGACCCATTCGGTGAGGCACGTTCGGTTGGATTTCCGGTATGCGACGCCCGCCATTCCGAGAACAAAGGCCACAGTCGGAGCGTCTATGCAGGCAGCCAGCCAGTTCAAGCCAGAAGTCAATTCCGTCCGGTTTTTGGTTCGGGGATAGAGAGAGAGACAGAGAGAGAAAGAAGAGTGATTTGTGACGCGGCCAAAAGCGTCCTCGCGCCACAAAAGCGAACATAATGCGCGGCGCGACACACAAACGCACGGCGCACCGGCGACCCCGTGCGCTCCTCTCTCTCTCTCTCTCTCTCTCTCTCTCTTTCCGCTTCATCGAAAGAAGATGATCCTCAACCTCAACAACGGCTCGGTTCGTCGCTTACCGTACCGATGAAGTCTTTCTGTCTGCATCTCGCTTTATTGCTTCATAAACGCTTGTGTTTCGTTCTCTAATTTCACACAAAATCAAGTGCGCCACGGATCGCCTGAAGAAATGTTAACTGTAAACGTCACTTCCGTGCCTTCCTTCCTTCCTTCCTTCACTTGCTTTCTTCCCTTTCCAACCGTGGCCACAAACAGACGAAGGAACAAGTGAATGAAGCGAAAACAATGATGTAAATCAATGATCGTGCAATAATCATAAAACTAAACTTATATTACTATATCGCCTGCATCGTCGAGCGGCGACGTCGACGCCGACGCCGACGCCACCACCTTTGCTGCACTCCCGTGCTCTTCTTATTTTATTCTTCTCGCGAATTTCGCGCTCAACCGCGATCGCGCACCACAACGCAACGCAACACGCTGCTGCAGCCTTCCCCAATGCTCGGCGCGCGCGGTGCAACAAATTGGTGAGATTTCCGATAAATACTCGAGACCTTTTGCACCCGGGGCCAAGCCAAGCCAAGCCAAGACGTCCATATGGTGCGTTTGCGACGATGACCTGCGGCTGGTTTTTTCCTCGATTGTCGATCGTAAAATCGGCACCGCATCGATCGACGCACACACATGCGCTCAACTGGTAAGTGAGAAGCCTATAGCGGTTGTCGTCGAGTTTTCGTCGTTGCAGCAAGGTCGGGCTCGGGATCTTGATTGGTTCGATCTTGGATGGTGTAAGATTTTGAGCATTTTGGTTTTTGTCTCGTAATACATCAGGTTGGAGTATGGCATGATCGAGCCCGGTTCGTTCCCAATGATTTACGCCTCCGCACACACACACACACACGGACACGGACACACCATAATGCCCGCGATCGTACCGGATCTATGTTTCTAATATGTTGTCCTCACTCCACGCCAACGTTTGCGGTGATCGCTGCTGCGGTGATCGCTGGTACCTGGTACTACGCGCGGCATAGTGTTGGGTGATTTTTATAGATTTTTGGCATTTGCATCCCACTCTCGCTGCTCCTCGTTCTGCTCCTCCTCACAAACCAACTCCTTTGAGAGATTATTTATGTCCCATAATTTAGTGAACATCTTCTCTGCTTTCTGCGGGAGTTACAGTCCATCGGCTCGGGGCATCGGCCGCTCTCCCACAACACCCCGTGGAGTCGCACACGTGTGTGTGTGGATCTAAACCTGTGTCCCTAGCGATCTCCAGGCGGAGGAGAAGAGGGAGTTGGTTGGGTGCGATGATTTACGATCAAACGTTCCTCACTCTCCAGCTCTCCAGCTCGCTAGCTGTCGAGGTCTAGAGAGCCCAATAAACTGGCCACCTTCTTAATTACAGTTATCGACGCCCTACGAGCACTGCCAGTGCTGGATTCGCCCAAAAACACCAAAAACCCCAAAAAGCGAGGGCCGCCTGCCAGCGAAGCTCACCGAAGCGAATCTCCTTCATTCCCCCGCCTGTAAACCGTGGCCAGTGGCGTGCTGGTGGCGTGCTGCTTGTGGAGGCAATTTTATAAAATAAGCTAATAACAGCAAACCGTGGAACAGCGCGAGAACGCGTCGTCGCGCTCTGCGTAAGTAAGCCCTCCCGTACATTCCCGGCCCCCCCAAAAATGGACACTCTAGGCCCCACCCCCTCCCCTCCTCTACTCGTACTCCTAGACACACCGGAGGGCGATCGCTCTCTTCTCCCAATATTTATGGACCCAATTTAGAGAAAAACGATAGTCCATTAAAAACTAATGCCGAAAATGTTGGAAACATCTCGGCGAGCGGCGGAGTCTAGGCTAAAAACACGCATAAATTAAGCGCCGAGCCAAGCCGTGCCCAGCACACACACGGTCACCGGCGTGTTGTCTCCGTCGTCGTCGTCGTCGTCGTCGTCGTGGTGCTGGTGGCGCAGTTTTGCCCGCCACTCCATCCCACACCCTCGGTCCTTAGGAGGTGGTGGTCTAATCAGGTTTTTTTTTGTTTCTCTCTCGTGATTTTTGTGGTGTCGCGCCTTTGGGAGAAACATGCGCGCGATCGCCAAGTGCCATCCCAGTCCTGGTGCGTGTCGCGAGCGGTTTTTGTTTTTTTTTTTAGTGCGGCGAAATTCCACCACCCCGATCGAACCAGCGGCCACCAGCCAGCATTCCTATCGCGCGAACCCGGAACCACACGCGCATGAACCGAACCGAAATCTAATCCTCTGCGTGTGGTGCCTTTGGACGTCGCGCGGTGAGATGTTGCTTTTTTCGCGGGTAGGGGGGGGAATTTATGTTGGAAAATCTAAATTATTTGCCGCCACACAGAGAGAGAGAGAGAGAGAGAAGGATCGGCTCGATATTGATTCAAAGCGTTGGTGTTGTAAGCAGAGCCGAGACCGCAAAGCACTACCGCTGGCCAAGTGTTGTGACGCTGAAATTGACTTTCAAATCAAATGCGAAATGGAAGCCGCTATCAAATTGGATTTTATGCTGCTGCTGCTGCCCATACTGCTGCCAATGCTGCTACTATCAGGGCGTAAAAACGTGTGGCAAAAGGTTATCTACTGTCGCGGGGCTTTACGCTGGACGGTGGACAAAAGTGAAAAGGTCTTAGCCACCGATCAATCGACCAAATGAGGTTTGCGTTGATCGCGGTCGCGTATTGATCTCTTGATCTTGGATGTTTCACTGCCAGGTGTGTGTGTGCCGTGTCCCATTTGCTATTATTAACTCGCTCGTGATCATCGCAAAAAGCCGCCAGAAGCAACATTAAAAAAAAACTCCCTCAAAACCGCCTGCACCCAAAATTGGACTAAGCGATCGCTCGCGACAGAGAGAGAGAGAGAGAGAGAGAGATCGCGACACCAATGTTTGGTGGGTTACCGGAACGGGTCTAATGAAATGCAAACCATTTCCTGACACTGTTGCTGGCTGGCTGGCTGTTCGGTTCCTGATGAATATTTATGCATTTTCGCGGGCGCGATCGCGGGATGATCTCCGGGTGCGCGAGCGCGCGCGAACAGTGGTTTTTTGGCAATCCCCAGAGGCACGTGCCCCCGGTCGTGGTGGCGGTGGTGAGAATGGAATCTTCATCTCAATCCTCGTTAGCTCGTAAAACGCGTGCACACACACACGCGCGATCATGGGGTGAATCTTTCTCCTCGCGAGGGTTGACCTAGTTTCCGCTTTCGGTGCTGACACCGATAGATAACGGTGGTCGGGGCCACCGCTACCAGCACACCTTTAACCGCCGCATGATAAGCCGCATCAATCGAGGGGATCCTCTTGTTGAGGGTTTTCTCGAATTTTATACCACATCGCGATCAATAAAAACGTTGCTAAACCTTTTTTTTTTTCGGGGATCCATTTGAATGCTTATCACTTATCGTGAACGATTGTCGCCGAGTTGTGACGAGTGAAAATGGCCCCGACCGGTGATCTCTTATCTTCAGCGCGTTTCGTTTGCTTTGTATTGCCAACGAACGGTTCCGTGGGAATGTTGGTTGCCTCCGCGAGTAGCAGCAGCAGCAGCACAAAATTAACACGCAATTGGCACCAGTACTCGCGTGCACTGGTCGCGGCATGCCATGCCAGGTTTAGAAGAGCTACCCGTGACCTTGAGGACGGCTTCCCTTGGCTTCCATTTTTCATAAACGGCAACTGCATCACGGTACGTAGGCCTCCCCCCCGTCGAGTGGGACGCCAATGATGATGATGATGATGGTTGTAAACAGCAACATTTTCCATCTCGTGTGTGTGTGTGTGTCGTGGCCAGTCGGAGGCTTTTAGCGTCTCGCGTCGCGGAATTAGACAATTTCTGTTCTCGCACCCCCCGCTAGGAGTAAGGCATTGGTGGTGGTGGTGCTGGTGAGGAAATCACGAAAACAGGTTTGACTCGTATTTCTAAGCAATTAAAATATTACTTTACTACCTTCCGTTTGCGCGTCGCCGACAGTGCTGTGGGGAGGATCGGGCCGGGAGGGTGGCTTGGTGCACTTGGTGCAGTCCGACCCCTGAGCCGCTGCCTTCCCATGGGAGCAGCTGTCAGCCGGTGCTCGTGCTATGGAGGACGTCGTCATCGTCGTCACAGTCGCAGTCGCAGTCGCAGTGTCTTGTCTAATGCTCACGCGAAATCGCGAAGTGATCACTACCACGCATGGCGAGCACTGGCGCACGGGAGTTCAAGCTCAAGCGGAACCTAAAGCGGGGTGGCAAATGGTGGTGGTGCCAATACCTCGCCTCGCCAGACCTCGCAGGTGAGTTTGTTTTACGATCTGACGGTTATAATTCCTACGATCGCCGGAGCGATACGATCTGGCGAGCTGGCGTGGGGCCAAATCGTGCACGGCGGGGATATTTATACGGGCGACAAGAGCAGTAGGCAATGACGACGGGATGGAACTCCTCCGTCCGTTGTGCAAATAGCACATGCATTGCATCTCGCGCGGTTGGTTGCTACGTAACGACGCAAACGACGAGCCCGTGCACGGAAAGGGGCTACTGCGGCTACTGCCCAAGGAGAGTTAGAGACCTTGAGCTCGGCTTTATGACGCGGAAGTGTGTTAGAAGGGCACGTGCACCCCGTTCCTTCTAGGACTTCGGATTGCGACCGCCAGGAAGCATCTTCTTGCACCAAGTAAAAAAAAAAAGACGGGACAGGATAAAATCTAAGAAATTCCTTAATTTGATTTCATTTCGTTCCGATCGATATCATCGATTTGGGCGCGTGAAGAGAGGGGTACAGGGTAACGGGAATTCAAAAACTGATATCACCAACGCCCCTTAGGGGCGCACCCAAGAGCGCTCGATGCGTCAATTAGGGTGCTGGTGCGTTGTTGTGGTTCTAACGGTACACTACGCGGCCAATCGAACCACATTTCGATCGTCTCGTGCTCATCGTCACCGATTACACGGGCACGGGGAGCCGCACCGTTGGTTCCGAGGAGCGAAGAAGCAACTTGTAGAATGATGACCCCTCGAGGGGACAAAGCAAGCAAAATGAAGAACTCCGAAAAAACTTTATCTTTCCAAAGTCATCACCGAAAATGACCTGCTGCACCCCCGGCGCATGTTGCTGTTGCTTTCTTTCGTGCGGCACTCCACGGCACACACACACGCACACGGCGATATGGTGTGCCTTGGAGCGTTTGGTTTCGATTTTAGCATTTTTGGATTTGGCCATCGGCTAGCGGGCCAACGATACGCGTCCATTAGACGTGTCGGATGTCGGACTTATCAGGACGACAGGATCTTCTGGGTTTGGATCAAGGATTACTACAAAACAACACCGCTTCTTTTTTTCGGTCGTTTTTGGGGGGTAGAGGAGATCTGCCAGAGGGCATACTAGCTCGAAAACGATTCCGAACTAGGACCCCTCGATACTGGCGCCTCATCTTCATCGTCGTCGTGCTGAGCGGCAATTACGACAAGATAGGACCGAGGAAGAACGGAGACTCCCGGAGTCGAAGGGGGAAAAGTGATGATTAGGAGGATGAAGTTTTGCGTTTTTACAATCTGTCCGTAGGGCGCGACTCGCGCCCTCACACAACTGAGGCAACAAAGGCACTCTCCTACTACTACCAGACAAAAAAAAACCTTCCGCCGCGCTCTCTAATAACCTATGATTATGCTGCGCCATTCAGCGCCACGAAGGAAGGAATTTACTGACAAAAACTTCTTCTTTTGCTAAAGGAAAGCTAAATGCTAAACAACACGTCCCAGCGTGTGTCGTCGCCTGGAGCCTGGATCGGGGATCGAATGTTTCGTGTTTTTGTTTTCTTTTCGTCGGTTCTTGAATACAGTTTTTGATTTGCGGCTCAAGTTGCGACTTTTAAATATTATGGTATGAGAGAGATGATAATGTGCAGGAATGTTAATGACCGTCTTAGACTACAGCATCCAAGTTATTCCTTACTTTTTACATTCCAGGAAACAGTGATACTCTGGAAGGTCGAACGTATACTACAAGGAAGGTCCTACTAGGAAGATTCAGATCCCGTGGCACATTCTGAAGGATAATTATCGAACGAACGATACAAGAAGCGATCTTCGGCTGCTGTTACTGCTGTTGCTACTCCTCCAGGAACTCGTAAACAACGAGATAATGACGTCATTTGCACCGGATTCCCGGTGGCGGTTCGCAGAACCACGAAGCCAGCTCCAAGCAAACACACACTTTCGGTACCACGAATTCGGTCACTAGGAAAGGCAAATAATTCGTTTTCCGCTCCTTATTTTCCTGCAGCAGCAGCAACAGAAAGGTGAATGCTGCTGTGGTGTTTGGGATACCGCAACACCATCCGCGGGGATCGGCAATATCCGATCTCGTGGCGGCGCTTCTCAATTCCGATGGTTTTTCCTTCGACAATATGTTGCCCAAAGCCCGCACACACGCACGCACACACACACACGAGAGCTGGCCGGGGTACTTACATGGCGCGTGTCCTGATGGTATTTAAATTTACATAAATATTCATGCTCACTTTCGTCCTTGCTGCTCGTAAGGTCCCGCGGTGGTTGTTCTGTCCTTTCTGCCTTTATGCTGTCGCCTCTCTCTCTTTCTGGTTTCCACTTCACTTCTTGCCATTCCAGAAACCTCCCGTTGGCTGAAAGGCAAAGGACAACGAAACGGATGTATCGAACCACAAAACCTTAACCGAACTCCCGGCAGATCCGGAGATTCATGCTCGCTAAGTGAATGTATTGTGATTGTTTCCTGGCCGAATGTGTGTGTGTGTCTGGGGTCAGTATGCCGCAGCGCAGGTCCCTTGGCCAGCAAGGATCGATTTCGTATGCATAGATTTTTGCCACCCAAACACACATACACACACACACAGTCACCGCATGGTTGCGGTTTTCATCTTCATCTTTCAATCCGTTTTCGTCGTCATTTTGGAGTCATTCCGTTTTCTCTATTTTTTCCTCTCGTGTGCCTTCTCTCTCTCACACAACACCCATCGAGGTCCTTCGATTCCCTTTCGCCTTCCCGGAGCTGATCACCTTTCACACCAGGGAGCATAATTTATTCAGGAAGTTATTTGTGAGGACCTCCGTTCGGAACACGAACTCTCTCTCTCTTTAGGTTCGATTTCTGCTCGGTCTCCGTTCCGGTGTGGACCGGAAAATCGTTTCGCGGGCACTTGACCCGCCCCTCCTTGTACTCTGACTGTTGCCTGTTTTCGACAATGTACGAGTCGGTCGGTGGTTTTGGCAATTGAATTGAATCAAGACAAATGAGCTTCACCGAGGACCGAGAGTCTTGCAGTGGACCGGAATCGACTTCACCTGTAGTACCAGGGGTCACCAGAACGATTGGTCTTGGCTTTGGTTGCAACTGGCTGGCGAGTGGCGTCGCCGGAGACTCTATCAGCTCTCAGCTTACACAACGTAATCTCCTCAAACGACTCGCCGCAAACGCTTCATTCTGGGCTTAAGTTAAGATTTCAGCTTCGCCCAGAGCTTCGGCTGGAGTCAATCAATCAAACGGGCCAACAAACAGGCAAACAGGAATCAAATTTCAAATACCTTTCAACGGGCCCATTCGGCCCTTTTAACGATTCTTTTCAAAAGTCAACTCGACAAGCATATGTCTCTGTGTACCGCTTGCTTGGTTCAACTCCGGGGTTGCTGTCCATTTGTCGTCGATAAATCAATTCCAGTGGAGGATTTCTATGGAGGTGACTCGGCGCTTCGAACAGAGAGAGAGAGAGAGAGAGAGAGAGAGAGACCTCTATTCGAATATCCTTGTAGAGGGGTGGGTTAAATGTCGAACTCGGAACAGATCGATCGCATGGATTAGCGCCGTGGACCTGGACCTAGAGAGGCGTCGCACCATTCGGTCGCCGCGTTGAGGTCTGCTAATCGTATTGTACTGATGAAGGCAACCAAACAAAAGTCGTAAAAGACCTCCGTGCCGGCTGGACCAGGCTGGACTGCCTGTGCGCTGTGACTGTCCCCTACGCATCAGCAACAAATGCGCATTGACGCGTGTCCATTTGGCACGGACCCGCAATTCGTCGCGCCCAAAAGCACCATCATTGACCCCTCACTGGTACAGCGGTGCATCTGTGCGTGTGTGTGAGTGTCCAGCTGAGCATTTTGTCAGCGCGCGTGATGAAAAGCGATTAAAGATCAATTGGTTTCGATCATCAGCAGCCCATCAGCTTTGGCGCAGCAGCATTGATGAAGCCCGAACACACCGTGGACTATTGGCAACCCGACATTATTGGCGTGAAAAGATGAGATTTAATTAATTCCCGTTGGCCATTCCCATCCCTTCCTGTTTGGCAATCAAAGTGCGCTTCGCTTTTGCTGAAATGATGCTCGTTGTTTCGCTTCGTTTTAGTTGTCAGCTTCGATTTTGACAGCTTGAGTCAAACAGCAATAACAACAGCAACGGCCTACTACAACCGGGTACCGTGTGGTGTACAGAGCCGGTCGGCTCCGGATAGTGCGTAGGTTCGGATCGAAGGAGGACAGAGACAACATTCTTTCCACAAGTTCGTATCCCAAGGTCCATTCAAACGCAATATCTAATGCCACCTGCAACTTATGCACCTTTGGTTGGTTGGATGGTTGGTTCTCTACCACCATCACCACCACCACCACCAAGCGACGCGAGAGAACCGCCAGTTGAACCGCGTACTCGCCCCCGAAGGTCGCGATTTATCGTTCGTTTGCGATTGCAGTGCCACTGCTGCATGGATAGCCATGCCAGAGCCGGAGTGCAGTGGAAGTTGACTGACTACTTTGCACTTGCACCCCGAGTGGACCCAGGGGCCAGGGTATGCGATTCTGGTTAAACTCGACTAGAACTCGACTCGCCGTCAAGCCATTGGATATGATTTCAAGTACCACGCGGGACAGAAGGAAGGACAGCAACTATCCGTTTTACTCACTGGCCACCTGCGGCAGCTACAAGGACCGCGCGCCAACTGTGTGCCAAGAACTTTCTTTTGTACTTAACTTTGTTGCAGGCGAACTGGTTACGGCACACCACGCCGCGTGCAAGAAGGTTAAAGAGTCAACATTGTAGCATAATTGTTTGTCTCTCATTTAAACACACCCCTTCCAAGGGTGTGCCTCAGCGCCACTACTCCCATAATTAGTCCCCGGGAAGTCAGGACAACAGCGAGAGCATTGAAATGGAGCCTGTTCGTCTTCGTGATTTTTTGCTGCCTCGAGCGAGCGAACGAGAGAGACAGAGACCGAGAGAGCACCAGTATGCGTGCGTGTGAGTGCGAGCCTCCGGAGCCACCACCAGATTCCATCCTTATCGGGGCCAGCGGGCCCAGGAGTACATTATTAATGGCCTGCCGGCGCCACTCTCCGGCGCCGAACATTTAAATTAATAATATATCATCGAGATAAACAATTATCACCATTTGTCAAATTTAAATTAATTACTTCTCACCTTATCGGCGGTGGCGGCGGTGGTTCGCAAAGTTTTGTGTGGAACGATCGCGTGCACGCATGCCACCCCGCGCGCTCGTTACCCCTTTCCTGCAACCCTTTCGGCCGCCGGAACCAACCACCATGAACTCGTGCAGCAGCAGCAGCAGCAGCAACCATGAATCCATGATTTCAAATGGTAGATAAAAGATGAGCATCTTCCGTATCCCGGTGAGGGAGCGTCGCTAAACCCTTTCACCTCGCTCCACGAAGGTCCTTTCGCCCGAAAGGAAGGAATAAAGTTGTTCCTAATAGCCGGCCTGTCGAGCAGCTTCCAGGACACAAAACAGGAGTTCTCGGCAGCACGCAGCGGCAGTTAAACGCAATGAGAAGGACGACGATGACGATGTGTTTGTGGTTTACCCTGGCTGGTTGCTGGCAGTTCTGGGCCAGAGGGAGAGCAAGCATTTAATGACAACCCCGAGGCGAGACCACACACACCTTCCGCACCTTTCTGCACGGGGGGAGGAGGGCTTTATCTGTATGCAGTGGTAAAATGGGAAATTATGCTCGCACGATTAGGAAATGGTGCTACGTGGTGGTACCCGGGGCCCTCTTTTCCCGTTTTATGGACTTTAAACCGGCACCTTACTTTGCCATCGACAGCTCATCTTCTGGGGCTGGCAAATTCCTTGCTGGAGTTGCTGATGATGTGTGGAATTGAACGGGATTTCATTAACGAAAGGTAACAAGAGGATTGAACATGAAACGCACCACCATCGGTGGTGAACTGTTAAAGAAATTTAATTATTTCATTTAAACAATTGCGAAATCCGGGTCCAACAATCTGTTCTATTGCGTGTATCTGGCCAACCAGTCACAGCCTCATACACGTCGATGTTGTGTCCTTACAGAACCCTAACCTCACAATCCGCACGATGGGCACGATGTACTCGTAAATGTTTATCGCTATCACCATCGCTGCCGGTTGCCGGTTGCCGGTTGCTGCTGTTAGTTGTAGCAGTAGATACACGGCAGGACGTGAGTTACATTACACCTTGCCCAATCCTTAGTGGCCTTTGAGGGGTGTGCCAGCGCACCGCACCCCCCCAAACTTTTGATAATGGATGAGTAATGATATGCTTAATTTGTAATAATTTATCTCTTATCGGGACGCGGATGGAAGCGTACCTACGGGGCTAACGACGCCGAGATTAGGTCCGCGTGTGGTGTAATGTGCGTGCTTGCGTGTGCGTGTGCGTTTGTGGTGAATGCGTGGAGTTGGTGAGAAGTGCTCAACCCTAACGCTCTGCGGCGATAACAGCATACACACACACACACACACACACACACACACACACACACACACACACACACACACACACACACACACACACACACACACACTTCACGGTGGGTGGCACAATCCACCAGCCACCGATATCTCCGCGAGGACGTGGACGAGAAATGTTGGAGCGGGAAAAACGGAGTAGGCATTGCACATAAAATCGGAGGAATGGAAGGAAAAAAAAAGAAGGCCAACCATTTCTCCACATCTTTACGCATAAACCAACCAGATAACTGAGGAGTGCTGTTATCCGTGCGCCCGTGTGCCACCGGCATATAATTAATTCAAAGTTCGCGCGCACACACGCACACTCTGAGCGGTATCGGTGCCACGTGGTTTTTTTTTGGGAGGAAAGCAACGGGCGCTTTATTTATTTAGCAGCAGAGAGATTCCTGCTTCTTATTCCTCTTCCGCTCTGGCCTGGCCTTCGAGGTTCACGCACCTTCACCCATCCGCCGCTGGCCAAACAAACGCTTTGTCTTAACCTCGTTTTCGGGGTTGCTGCGTGAAGTCAAAGATTAATTACTTCTCACTGATAGGATGGACGCGAGAAGCCGGGAAGGCGCCTACTGCGCCCCATTTATGCGCTCGCAGCCCTCCGCACAGCCACAACCAGCAGCAGCAGCAGCAGCAGCAGCGTCAAAGACATGTCGAAGATAAGCGAGAGAAAATTAATGCACCTTCTCCCCCCCCCCCCCCCCAAAAAAAAAGATGGCCAGTCTTCCATCAAACACGCGCCGTGTGCTGAAAAGATGGGGAGCAGACAGCGAAAGGGAGCAGAGGACGGAATTTGGAGCATTCCGAATTTTCGGGCGCACCCGGACTGTGGCTCGATTTGGGAATCGAGATAACCGCGGCTGGCGCGCGGACCAGAAATGCAGCAGCTCACTCGTAATGCTCGTGGTGGTAACAGTAAAAATTGTTTTTAATTTCCGTTAGAATTGGCTCATCCTCATCCTCATCTACCAGCATATCTTTTTCCCACCTTTTTTCCTCGTGCCAAATGATTTTCTCATCGCATCGGGAGCCTATAACTGTTGGCGTTATCGACGCTTAACGGACCGCGTTGTTCCGTTTCATTTACTTCCACTTATCGGTCCACAGTGCGATGGACCTTATGCGTCACACCCAGCCTGTTACACACGGACATGCGGTCAGCTTACGCCCCGGGAGTAATCCATCATTCCAATGGGCACTGGACACCTATGGCCATAAGCGGGCCTGTCCGCCCAGCAGGATCTTGACAGCTGTTGGCCCAGCCTTCGATTACCAAGGATTGCTAAGTGATTGTGTTTGTGTGTCTGCACGTCCGTGTGTGTGTGTGTGTGTGTGTGTGTGTGTGTGTGTGTGTGTGTGTGTGTGTGTGTGTGTGTGTGTGTGTGTGTGTGTGTGTGTGTGTGTGTGTGTGTGTGTGTGTGTGTGTGTGTGTGTGTGTGTGTGTGTGTGTGTGTGTGTGTGTGTGTGTGTGTGTGTGTGTGTGTGTGTGTGTGTGTGTGTGTGTGTGTGTGTGTGTGTGTGTGTGTGTGTGTGTGTGTGTGTGTGTGTGTGTGTGTGTGTGTGTGTCTGCACGTCTGTGTGTGTGTGTGTGTGTGTGTGTGGGGCAGGCCAAATCGATGTTGTGGTCCCCAAGGTCCCCGAACACAATTTTCTAATTAATTAAGCTGTCACCACCGGTGCACCGGTCAGGTCACTTGGGTCTGGCCAGAGCGTTGGCAACGGTAAGAATATGAGGAGAGGGCAGCTCACGGGCGTGTATCGCCTGAGGCAGGAACTGGTGGGCCCTGAGAGTAAGTCAATGTACGAATGAGCGAACGGAACGATCGGAAGAGAACTGTAACTGTTGTATGCTAATAACTATCGCAACTATCGTAAGTCGGAAGTCAGTCAGTAGGTTAGTGGTGCTTTTTGGAGGAATACATGCAAGGTGTGTGCCGTTGTGGACATGTTAATGAGATTGAAAAGAATAATTTGCCATGAAAGCAGAGAATGAGATATGAAACAAAACGGCTGTGCTGTCTCTAAGCATTGAAATCGTAACTGTAATAATGGAATTTTGCCGGGATTTCGTCTTTTGTTAGCCTGAATTAGAATCAGCTACTTGAACTATATAGATTGTTCGAAATATACTAACACCTTAGCTTCCAGTGTTCTTTTAAACAAAATGGCAGCCAATATCAATTTATCGAACAATAAATATTGACTATACAATCAAACTCATGCTACTTCAGTGAAATACGGGTTTGAAACCTACAACATGTTCAACCTCCTGTCAATATTCTTTAACAACGTAATCCTTCTTTATGGACGCGTTTAAATTGTATCAACCGAGCGATGCCATTAGCTAAAATTTATTGCCAAGCGAATGAAGAAGAATGAAAAGCGTCCTCGTACAGGTTTTAGAAAACGGCAGAACAATATCTTCCACGCGTCGATGATATCACCTGATAGGCGATTCAAGGAAAAATAAAAGAAATCCTGCACACACATACGGACCAATACTTAGTTGTATGTGCGAATCTAATAGAACTCCACCATTCTAAGCCGCCACTTGATGCAATCAAGCTGCAGCATTGCCGTTGCGTGGTCTTTAGCGGAACGCACGCATTACCTTCCTGTAATGCCCCTTGGGAAAAGTGCGGCGTGTGTGTGTGTGTGTATGTACAAGTCCTTGTTCTTTCTGTTTTTTCCCTGCTCCCTTGTCATCTCTATTGTCCCCCACAACTCCCGCGTTATGCTAACGAACAATTCGCAAAATTTAAAACCACCCCCTGGAGGATTATCAGCTCCGCCCGGGGGGAGGCGCAACAACAGAGCCCCTCTGGGCTCCGTAACCGAACCCAAAAAACCCTCGCTTATCGATCCTTGGGGAGTCCTGGCGGAGGGGTATTGTAAGGAAACTTTATCTACCCTTCTGTTGGAGAACAGAAGCAGAAGAAGGACAGTGGAACCAGAAAAAACCGGAAAGAAAGTAGAACAAACACTGAGAGAGAGAGAGAGAGAGAGAGGGAGAAAGAGAGAGAGAAAGCTATAGTCCCAGCAGCTAAAGTTGCAAAGCGATAACGCGCTCACTATCGAGATTGCAACAACTTTAACTTTAAAATGGCAACCCCACGAAAGCGGGCGAAATTTTCCACGCTCCTCCGTTTCAATCTCCCTCTGAAGAGCTGGGAAACCGGGAGCAATCATTTATGAGTTCCGTAAATTAGGTTCTATTCAAACAACTTCTTTCTCCAGCCACGCTCGACGCTTTTGATTGTTCAAAACGTTAACAGCGCCATTCGGTGGAACTTGCTTCAAATTATATCATTTTCCCCGGTGTGTGAGTGCGTGTGTGTGCCTGTGTCCGGGAGTTACACTTTTCCGGCTCGATGTCATCCTCCAGCCGTCCTCGCTCGAGGACCATTATCAGCTTCATTTCACGCTGATCGCGCGTGCCGCCACCAGGAGCAGCAGCAGCAGCATAATGCGTTGCCGTCAGCCAATGCAACACGCCGCCGCCTGCTGTGCTCTCGCACCATTCCATGAATGAAGTCATCCCGCGCGGGCATCATGGTTTGCTGCGACGGAACATTACTTTCCGCTGACGACCCAATTCATCAGCCAAGGCAGCGATGCTGTTGCTGCTGTTCTGTCGCGAGAACATTCCGAATCTCGGGACCGCATTTTTATGTGTGGCTCACTCCTCACCTCCTTTCCGGAGACTGGCGGAGTTCTTGGGTCAGTCCGTGAGCCGTCGTGAGCCGTGCGCCGTCACGCCGCGGAATCCACGAGGTCGAGGATTATAAAATTTCATCTCCCCTTTCCCTTCTCTTTAACTTCCTCTCGATCTCTCACTCTCGCTTTGCTCCTGTCCTCCTGCTCATACACACAGCTCAGCACTGCCATTCATCAGCTGAAGCAACCAAGCAGGCCTGGCGCAGACCCGCACTCCGAGGGTCGTTGGTCGGTCGAACGGTTCGGTTGGTGGTGGTGGTGGTGGTCGGGTACACAGTCGTCGTCGGTCGGTTCGGTCGGTTGGCTCGTGCTCAGAGTATGTGTTTATAGTTTGCAGAATTGAATATAATAAATATTAATAAGATGCAACAAGTAGCTCACAAATTATGTAAATATTTTGTAAACATCTCATCCGTCGGTTTGCGGCGCCGGCTTCGGGATGGCGCTTGGTGGTGGTCGGTGGTAGTGCCACGTACCGGCGCTTCGGAATGTTTGAAATGGGTTTGTGGACCGCTTTTTTGGTGTTTTCATTCTATGCGCCACGGTGCCGGTTGGGCAGAGGGCAAGAGGGTGACACTTTTCCCCAGTTTTATGCTTCCCGCTAGCCGAGCGAGAGAGCAACAGGTTTTGACAGAGAGGTGTGTGTTTTTTTTTCTTTGGGGAGGAATATCCTCGAGGCCAGCAGCCGTATTCTGTTGTGCACCGCGACGCACGGTGTTGTGCCGTTTGTTTCCGGTTGCGACAGACCGTTTCCAGGAATCCAGCGGCCTTGCAAAAGGATCAAACTCCCGTATTTTTTTTATTGCCATTTTGTCAGCCTCCGAATATCCGCTACCGAATATTGAATGGGGGGGAACTCGGCGCGCTAACTGTTCATCGACACTACTACACACTCGCGCAGTCCGCGGACCCCGAAACATGTCCGCAAAAGGATTATAATTGCTCCATCAAACCCTGTAATTATGCGGCTGCGAGCAAGAGGTACCCTTTTCGGGTTCGGCTGCATTTTATGGCATCCAGTGCTGTATATGCTCATCCTCCTTCCATCCTTGAGGACGACACACCTCACCACCTTGCTCCTTGAGATGGATGCGCACAGTTCCGTTTTGTGACCGACGACCTGTGAATTGCGATTCGATACGCCGGGTCGGTAACCCTTCTGCTTCTGCGTCATCGAAGGTCCGACCGGGAATGCCGGTGCGTCTGACACGCCCAACACGTCTTGAAATTGGATATTTTGGCCAGCGATGGATGCTGTTTGTTGCTCCCAGCGAGCGCGATATCTTAATCTTATGAGGATGCTCGCATGATGATCCGTTAGAGGGTTGCGACTGTTGCGAATTGAGGTGCGTAATAGTTTTTTTTTCTGCTGTTGTCGTGGCGGAAACTGTAGCGTGGTACTATGGGAAGACGGGACACAGACTGGCAAACATAACGGGTTCTTCAAGGGATTGTGTCCAGGAAGAACAGTGTACTTTCAGCAAACGCGCAGGAAACTCAAATTATTGCAGCTGGGAAGGGAGGAAATGAAAAAAAAAACAGATTGAAGCACAAGAAGATAAGCAACAAGGAGTTTCTTTTTGGTTGTCAATGGTCTTCACAAAACATCATTATATTTCTTTTTTTGTTTAATATTTGTATATATTTGAACGCTTTTTAGTAAAAGGAAGCCAGCAATCATCGTTTATGATCGAAAACTATATCAAATCTTTCTCAGTTCTAAAATGCCGTCAATTGAAAGCCTAAAACTGTAAATTTTTGGCAAAGCTCAAGTAAAAAAAGAACCCTATTCTTGAATTTTATGCTAGTAAATAGAAGAAGCATATAGGAGGAGACGATTCCTTAGTGTTACTAGGCCACTTCGCTTTCATTGGCGTAATGAATACACTTTAAGAATAATTAAGATGATAAAATAAGTAAAATGATATTCTACTCCCTTTGATCATTCAATCATCATGCAGCATCAAATCATTTAAATTGCTGTTTCCCCTGTCAATCCCAGCCGGATGATTTGAATACAATCACTTATCGTGAGTTATACTGCGCTTATGCTAATAGTAT
>NC_064875.1:67838467-67863467 GCF_943734745.1 Anopheles darlingi
GTTGGTACAAATGAGGGAGGGGATGAGATTGAGCTTTCTTATGGACCACGCGGTAGCATATGGTAGCTGGCCACGAGGAGGTGCTGGCGCGATGCCGGTGTCATTTGCAAGTACTGGCCAACCCGTGAACCAAGTCTGGACAATAATTTAAAGTATCTGATGATGATGATTCCAAGTGGATCGTTGTTCAATGAAATGATCTCTTATTGCTACTCGGTGAATGGGATGCTGTGGTTATAGATCATGAGGTTAGTTCTCCAATTCCACGTAGTTGTCTGGTGCTGGATAATAACAAACGACGTAATTGATTTGTGCCAACCAGCTCATTTCACAAAATTATAAATGTTGCAGAACATCAGAAGAAAACTTCTGCTGGATGTGTTAAATGACATTTGTTTTTTTTTAAACTTCGTATTCGAGACAAAATGAATTTCCTTACCATACCTTCAAGTAAAACAAAAATCAGCTCATGTCAGTTGTTATGCAAAAATCAACTCGTTCTTAAATCGCAGCAACCTCTGAGCCGCTGAACGATTTCTCTAACTCAAAAAGAAAACTCAAAATCTTGATTCTAAAGAATCGTTCAAAAGAAAGCAATCCTCAATATGGCCATCGGCTATCGAATTCGATTCGATTCGTCCATCTTCTTCAGCTTCAGCACCTTGTCCACCTGTGTCGTCTCTGGGGCCGACTGGGGTGATTCTGTGGCTCATTTTCGCTCATCACTTTTCGATCTTCATCCTATGCAAATTTAATAATTCACTCGATTTTGCCAACATCCAACGAAATGCGAACACACAACGAAATGCAACTAAATCCGAGGACTAGATGAGAAAGGGGGGAGGGGGGCCCAGCCCAGAGGGATGATTACTTTTTGCTTCAAAATCCAAAATCCTCCCTGTTTCCCTGTTCCACTGCACGTGGCCTGTTAACAAGCAACGTTATTCGCATAGTTTCCCCATTTTCGCCTTTCCACTTGACTCTCGATCCTTCCCAACACACAACACACATCCCGTTTGTCAATTTTCTTCACTTTCATTTCACACTCCATCGACCCCCCGCGAGAGCCAGAGTGACCATTTCCGTTTGATCTTTGGCTCTCTCTCGCCCCTCGGGGAGCGAAGCGAGCGAGTCGTAGTCTCGAAAGCATTTTGATTTTATTTCAACGAAAATCAAATTTGCATAGCCTGGCGCACATTACCCCTGGCGGCCACCGGGCAGGGCAGGACATCAAAGTCACAGGCGCCACCAGACAGGAAAGGAATAGGGGGAGAAGGGGTGCTCATCTGCTGATGCCCCCTGCAACCGATCAACAACCGACTGACTGACCGACGTGCTGAGCGAAGTGATAGTTTTGTGGTTTTGATCCGACGGCCCCAAAGCATCGACATTGACTGTGGTTCGTAGAAAAGGGAGTCTGATTTTCCTCGAATTCGATCGAATCCAGGAACTCATTATGCCTCTTGCGCCATGCTGTTGATCGAATAATAAGCAATCTGCATCCACTACTGGTGCTGGGAGTAATTATGACCGACTGTGAGATGGATTTAGCAGAAACGATACAATTCCGATGAACGATAGAACCTGTAATCTGTTCCGTAACGGTGAACGGAACTCGCAAAAGATCTCGTTACACCCGCGGTCCCGTTATGGACCATCCTGCAATCCGTTCTCTCCAGACGCGCACCTTACATCCACTACGATCATGCGAGCTGTTCACAATCCTTGCACATCGTAGCAACGCAAGTGTTGCTGCTAGGTAACGTGATCCTTGCAGCTGCCCGCTATCCCTAGCAGGCGTGGGAAGGTCCGTGATGCACCTTTCCGGACGGGCAACGACGACGACGACGATGAAGCAGCGGCAAGAACTGATAAATGGGCATTTCTTCCTCCTTCACGGTATAAAATTGATATCAAACAAGATAAAGGGCCGAGAATCCTTTCTCCAAAGCGGCTCGAATCCGATTTGCTGGGATCCTTTCCACGATCACGAGCACACACCGTTCTAACACCCAACAGCGTTCTAATAGAGCCATTTCGGTGATCTGAGATCCCTTTTTCTTCCCTCGAGGCACGAAAACTGACCCAACGACGATGACAACGGGCAATGAACTCTTCCTGGCCTTTCCCGGGGTGATATGTAACCAATTGTTTCGCTTATGGGTCCCGTGAGCGTGAGAAGAAGCAAGGTTTTTACAGCAAACAGCATCCAAAAGAAGGACAACGCAGAGGTCCCGTCAAGCTGACCGAACGAAGCGTCCGTTCTGGAGTGTGAGGATCATCTCCCCGGAAAGAGGATCCCCCTCTTCACAGGCCGCCGGCGCGCTTCTTGAGAGATTAACTCCGCAGGCGATGACACCTCGGGCTCGGGCGAGAATTTTCGTTCGGAGACGAAGAGATAAACAATAGACAATTGATTAACGGCTTAGCCGCTGGTTAGCCGGCCAGTGAGCCTGCTAGAGAGAAAGAGAGAGAGAAAGAGAAAGAGAAAGAGAGCAAGAGAGAGCATTAAATGAGAACTGAAGAGCAGCATAAACACCCCAAAGGCAGCAGCAGCAGCAGCAGCCTTATATCCGCTACGCCAACATCCTTATTCCACACAAAACCGACATCGGATTAGCGCAGCAACTGTTTCCTTTTTTACGATTCCCTCCTTCCGCTATCCCTCCATGACCTTCTCTCCCCTGCTCTCTCTCTACTCGCCCAAAACCACATGTGGCATTAGAAATTTGCGGTATTTAACGTATTTTAGACACCCATCATAATTGGCTTGAGGCGCCGGCCGACCTTCCTGCGTCGTTCCTTTTTCCCTCGTACCTCCTTTTTTCGTTGCCGCTTTTCATCAAACAGGGGACCATCTGTGCTGTGCTGTGCCCGGGTCCGGGTCCGAGCACCAAGCACAACCCCTGCCCGTGGTGCTGCAAGTGGTAAAAACGGGCATCCGAGGGGGATGCGGTTTTTCGCAATCAGTTATGCTGCGCGAAACCGACACACACGCAGGCAGACAGGCAGGCCGAGGACAACGAGGACCACGAGGAGTTTGTTCCATTTTCTGCCCAAAAACCCTTCGTGCACGCCTCCTTTCTCTGCTTGTCATCGTCATCCTCGTCATCACTGGCCTTGCACAGTTGTCATCATTCCCCGGCTACTGTCTCTCGGCCTAATGATGGCCGAAAAACAAACAAACGGAAGCGGGAGGAAAAGTACTATTAATAAAAAAAACCAAGGGACGAAGAAGGAGGAGAAGGAGAAAGAATGGCCAAGGAGCAGGCGCCTCGTTGGGCCCCTTGTTTGGTTGTTTTGCTGTTGTTATGTTGGTCTGCAAAGATTGAGCATCCCCGGGACCGAAGACCGAGACACAGCGCCGACCCTTGTTTGCCACTTGGTTTTTTGCTTTTCATTAGCCTTCTGCCGCTGCTGATGAAGGAATCTCGTTATTGGCACCTCTTTCTTGGGCACCCACCCAGCGGCCTTTCGGACTTTTCGGGGACAAAACAATTGTCACATTTCATCAACAGACAGTAAAACATTGAATCAATCAGCAGCGAGGAAGGCTGCTGTGCTGATGCGAACAGGTGAGCCATATCCTTGACCAACAAGAAGAATTGGCTTCCTAAATTCGAAGGGGGAGAGTATTGCCTTCGGAGCGTAACCGAAGTGAAGGAGAGCAATGATATGATTTATGTATGCTTCTCGTAACAAACCACGTTGTCTGTCGTAGTTCGATTCTGAACTCAGTTTTCACTCGGACTGTATGACAGTCGAAAGGATTCATAATTTAAACTGACTCACAGCGCGGCCCCTTTCAGGTCAAAGAAAGCACGACCGTTCAGCGCACTGTGCCAAAGAGGACAACTAGCACAAAGCAACCCCCTCTCCACGAAGTTGGAAGCAATAGAACATTGATTAAAATATATTTCCTCTCACAAACGGGCAGGCGACCGACACACCGAACTTCAAAGAACTCGGTCACGGTTTCGGGCCCGTTTTTTTTCTTCGGTGCTTTTTGGTGTCTAAAATATGGCCCAACAACGTCCGGCCCGGACGCCAAAAATCGGGAAACGAGGATAGAAAAAAAAGGGGGTAAAAAAGAACTGATAAGCCGACTCGCGATGACCTCTAATGTGTCTCTCGGTTGGCGAGGCGCTTCTCTTCCACCGTTCCAACGCTGGACGAGGAAGAGGACAACAGGAACAGAAAAAAAGTCAACCTCTGGACCTTGCGAGACGCGAACGGTCCAGATGCGAGAAGAAAAGAAGTCAAATAACTTGCCAGGGAGTCCCGTGGTCCCGGGTGCTCCTCGACGACGACGACGACGACGAATAGGAATAGAAGAATAGGAAACAGGCAGCTAACAAGATTGCCGTTTAAGATCGGTCCCGACGCACGGTGCCGGTGTGGAAAGGAATGATGGTGGGAGAGGCCTTTGAAATGGTATTTCTATCCTCAGGTGCGGATAGAGGAGCACCCAAAAACCCTGGAGCTGGTCAAGAGATGCCGGTCCTTGAAAGGTGGCTCCTCCGATAGACTGTTCGGGAATGCCCGGGGATTCATGCACCGCGCATTAGACATTACATCCCGCCCGCCGTAGCGAGTGGCCGGATCCTCTTCACGCGACACGTACTTTCACAATGCTGCTGCTGCTGCTGCTTCTGGTGCTGCTGATCGGTGTCTCTGACCAGAATCGGACTTTTGGGACGATTTGGGTGGATTGGGAAAAAGGTAAAAAGGTGATGCTTTGTCGAGGCATAGCTGCTACGCCGGGTGGACTCCACTTGGGCCACTTCAATGCCGGACCTCATCAGCAGCAGCAGCAGCAGTAACAGCAGCGGCATCATCATCATCATCATCAGGATTGGGGTGTTGGGTTGCTAAGAGGTTTCTTCGGCTTGCGGCACACCACAAAAAAAACGGCAGACAATCGATCGCTATTCCCCGGGTCACTATGGTCCCTTTTTGGTTGTCTAGGCGACAAGACGATGCGATGCTGCTGGCCGCTGCCTGCTGCCTACTGCCTACTGCCAGCGGTAGCTGTCAAACCCGGGGCTTCGGATTATAAACATGACAAATTTATTAGCTTTTGTATAATTTCTTCCAACCACACACACACGGGGACACACATACACGACTGTGGTCACACTAGCCCGACACATGCTGACAAAGACCCCAAAAAAAAACAACGTGCGACTCCATCTTCTCTGATGAGGCTCCCCTCTGCCCGAGAATGGGTCACAGCCAACTTGGTTGCGCGTTGGTTGCTGTCAATTCGACACCTGGCTGGCTGGCTGGCTGGTGGCGCAGGTGAAGGAGAGGGTTGCGTAAGTTTGATGGTAAGAGATCCTCTTCGTTATCGTTTTCGTTTGAAATCGATACATCGATACGGCTCCCCCCCTTTTTTATATCGGGAACGAGGTAGATGAGAAGGTCCAGCGAGTAGATGAGAGGGAAGCCCAGGCGGCATCAATTAGGCCGGCTGATAAAATATTGGAGACACTTTCCTGGACTGTCGTCTTTTGTGCGGCAAGATCTCAAGGGGAAAGACGAGCAAGACACAGGTCCTTTGGGGTTTGTTTGATGCTCTCACAAGAAATCTTTGTTTAGGGTATATGTAATGAGGAACAAAAACATATTAAATGACAATCACAATCAGATTTGGAAAGTTAGGTGAACTACTGGTTGAACTATTGACCAACTACAAACCTACTACTACCTTTGAAGAGTAAAGTTCTGTTGTTGATAGATACATAGATGGAGATGCTATTTGTTAGAGAAGAAAGTATAGAGAGAAGCTAAGTAAAAGCATTTGTAGGAGTTTGTATAGCCAGTTTTGTGTAAAAATCTTCAAAAACCCAATAAAGAAAGGAAGATTTCGCTACGCATGATGATGAATCACCGAAAGTCGTCGACAGAACTTGCACTCCTTCAAAGCTGCAGCATCCATCTAACCGACCCGATCAGGCGCACATCGCTTGGCAGTTCCGAAAAGAATAAATATGTGACACGATTTCCCGAGCTATCTGAGATGCCCAGAACCAAAGAACCCAGAACCCGTTTGGACAGGCGTGGGACATCGTGCTCTTACCCGTAGCGTACGCGCGGTCTAGTACGGTCCCATCATGGCCCCATCAGTGCCAGTGCATCGGCATAAGCTTGACTTCTTGCCCCGCGCGATACTGTCGCGGATATTTTTACTTTCGTGTCGGGACCACTGGACGACTTCCTGCCTGCTACTGGCATTGTTCTCGTGAGGGAGAGAAGGTGCGGTGTTCTAGATCGTTTTTTTGTCATTTTGCTCCGTTCTTCTTCTTCCGCTTCTTCTTTTCATTTACCGGGAGCTCCCAGGAGCTGGCGGACAGATCGACAGGATTAAATCACTCTCGCACACGCTCTCGGCTGTCTCGGGTCCGACTCGGAAGGTCGGAATATTCTTTTGATGTCACCTGAACGTGTCATTGGGGCCGGGGTTGCTGCTCCAAGACCTCCTTATCTCAATCGACGCGGCCGCGCATCCCCGAGAGACAAATCCAAATGCCGGCCGCGACGTTTGGCCGCTGGATGCGAGACGAAGACCGCGACCAAAATGGCCGCGGTAGCAGCAGCAGCAGCAGCTCTAGCACGTGATGTGACACCGAGCAGCGAGCAGAAGTGACGCACAAGTGACGTGTCCCCGGTAGGAGCTGCTGCTGCTGCCGACAGCCGCGTCAACAATGGTCCAGGAAGGAAGGGAAGGGATGTAGTGGGAGCGAAGGTGCATCAGTACCGGCCACGTACAATCGGTAAGGTACCGGGCGGTTGAGGTGAAGTATCGAAAGAACAAAACACTCACTTCGTCTCAGGTCATGGGCCATGGCGGGAAGACTTCAGACGAGGGGGAAGAGACCCCTTAAGTCCCCCTTTTCACGCGTGTTCCCCCACAAAAGCCAAACCAAGAGACCAGAAACCGACGTGTGGTGACAATTGAAAGAGTGGCGAAGAGTTGCCCGCCACCACTCTTCACCCTCTCTTCCCGGGTGCATACGCCTGTGTCGGAACAAAGGCTTGACTTCGCTTTGAACCCCACAGACAGCGTGTGTGTGTATGTGTGTGGGAAGCGAGAAATCTCAAAATGCTTTATGAAGAAAGATGAAGCTTCAGAGATCCAGAACGAACAACGAGAGGACAACACCGGGGCCGCGGAAAGGGGAATCTCTTCTCGATGAATGAAGAAGCAGATCGCGCGAGACAGATCGTAGGTCAAATGGTGGTGCAGACGACGTCACCCACAGGCGAACGACGGCGGCGGTGACGGTGACCTGTGACGAGGACCCGGCAATGCCGCCGGTGCGGCCATTGTGCGGCCATTTGAGGACCAACATCACCGCAACGAAGGACGAAGGGTTTGAGGCAGTTTGTGATGCTAATTTCACACTCGCGCCCGGCTGATATTCTGGGCCTATGGGGTCTCCGGGGTCTTCTGGTTGTCTCGGGCCGGGGATAGATTGTAAGGATTCGTTTTCCTATTGATTTACTGCAAACCAACGCTGGGTCAACATAGTTGCAACTGATTTGGAAGATGGAGTAAAGAAGTAATGCTTGTTAATCAATTCTGTTACATCAAACGTTTCTCTAGTGCTTAAGAAGCTCGAGGGCCTCAGAGAACACTAGACAAGTTGTAGTGTGAGGGGAATTTGAACTATGCACGATGAAGAATATTTTCTATTCAAATTTAATTTTCAATTTTGTTTTGGTGTTGAAATAATCGATACGAAACAATTTCTAGAAAATACTAGACAAGATTCTCAATCTAGTGACCTTCCAGCATTTGAAATCAAAGCAAGCTCAGCTATAAGTCAACTACGGATTAGGGAAGTCTAATGAGAAATTTGGTCAGATTTTTAAAAATCTTATTACTCTTAACCACCTTGAAATAGATAGCAACTATTTATTAAACCAATATCAATAATTACTAAAAGCAATATCAATAGTGTTGCACATATATTATATTTCCTTTCTTTAGGTTAATTCCTACATAAATTCATTGATAAAACGCATCTAGAGCACAAACTATTTGAAAAGATTATCGCTATCATCCCATTTTGACAAAAGAAGAATCAAATAAAATTGATCTGAAGTTAAGACAGAGTTCAGCAGCAATTCTCTTTCCCTCTCAATCCTCCATCTCATCCCCAAAAACACCGCAAAGCATATCCTGCACAACATAACAATCATAACACAAACACAACGCACCGGGCAATAACTCATCATTGCCGTTGGCTGAAATTGTCCAAACTTTAAGTAAATTGTAACACAACAAACCGTGCTCCCTTTCTCGCCAGACGCCTGCCCGTCCTGTTCAAACCCACATAAACCGAAAACCAGAGCCCACCTCACGCCACACTCGTCTCCTCTCCGCATCCACCAGGAGGGCCTTCAATTTGTTCCAACAATCCTGTTGAAAAATTTTATTGTTACATTTATGAAAGATTGTGTTCAACAACGTTATGGCATAACAGCGGGATCAGGATCCAGATCGACGAAATCAAAACCCGCGATGCTCGATGTCAATCCGCGTCGGTGCGTCGGGGGACCGGGGACCGAAAAAAAAATCCGTGGGCCGATCGCGTTGTAAGCAACAAATTGCCATAAGCCGCAGTCGTCGACGACGCCATCGTCGTACATCGCCAACGCCCGATAGCCTCCCGTACCAGCGGTATGGTGTCGTCTGCAAAGCATGGAACAGAAATTGATCGCGAACAGCACTGCTCTGCGGAGTCACTTGCCGTCTTCGTCTCGGCGAATCTGCAAAACATTTTCCAAAAAGCGGAGCCGCTCATCTCCCTCCCGGCGACTCACGGGTTTAACTTGTTCAATGAAGATTTTAATTCGCAATTTTGTGTCCGCTGCGTTGGCACCGGATGCAGTAGAAGGGAAGTACGGTGGTGCGGTGTTGGTGGTGGTAATGCAACGACGCCGACGGCAACAGCAGCAGCAACATGCAGATGTCGGAATCCGTTCCGTCGCTTCGTTCGATATGGCGATTGCACGGTGGTTTTGTGGTAAAGTTTTATGAAACTTCTTCTCGTTTTAAATACAAAAAGGTCCACAAACGTCACAGAAGATGGTCAAAAAAGGGGAAGCGCAACACAGGCCCATAGTGCGGGGTTTGGCAACAAAACAGTGGCATCCAAGGAGCAGGACATCGGAGCGATGCGCTGCGGTGCGAACTTTATCGGAAAACGTCCGTCCATCCATTAGAACCTTGGTTTTATCTTATCGGTCTCCTCCTTCCCGGGGTTCCCGACCAGTAGCTGCACCAGCACCCAGTCATTGCCCAGTCGGAAAGCAGCCAACACATTTAGCTGGCGCATGTTCATGGCGCCCTCCACCTTCTACCCCGCCTTTAGTCACCGGTTTTGTCGGCATCGGACCGGGGGGCAAAGGAATCGCAATTTTGCTTTTCACCACAGTTTTCGGACCTCAGACCTTCGTATCAGACGAACGACAGACACCGACGAGTGCACCGATATGCCGCTCTGTACCTTAGCCTCTCGGGGGTGACTTCTGACACTCGGAGGTGATCTCTCATTCGGGACCTGTAGCATCGGTCCCGACCAGGCGGCCACCAACAGCGATACGGCGGCGGCGGCGTCGGCAATGGCGGTGCAGTGACTAACTAGAGTTGTTGCGCGATGCGCTAATTAACGCGAATATTTTTGCCTGCCAGCCAGCCAGCCAGCCACTCCACGGACGTTGTTGTCCTCGAGCCGGATGAGGCCCACACAACACGATACCCGAACCAGTATTGGACGGGGTTTTATTGGAATTATTTTTCCCAAACTGCCGCGCGGTGTGCGTGTGTGTGTTCCGCAAATTAATTGGAAGCTCGCGGACATCGTCGACGTCGTTGGTGTCGTCGTCGTCGAACCAAACGCCAGCTTTCGAAACCAAAAAGGAAAGCGATTTTTCGGAATCGGACCACAGCGTCGGCACTTTGGCACATTGGGGGGAAGGAAGAGAAGCGGAACATTAGGAACCATATCGGTCCCCTCCACTGCGACCTCCCTGATCACTGCTGCAAGGTGAATCTGCAAAAGTCTACTTTCTCCTCTTTGGCGAGCGCGCGCGCGTCACTCGCGTACAACACACACACACGTGATAGCGCGGACCACGGGGCGAACATCTCATCTGGCCCAAAACATGCAAGTGGGAAAACAAGAAACCAGGTCCAGGTCCCAGGTTTGGGGCCGGGGGGACGCCAAATTTATTGTCATCGGTTTTCACATTTATCTTCTGCGTGCTTGTGAGGTTATGTTCCGGTGAGGTCCCGGGCGCGTGGTTCCACCTATGGGGACTGGTATGGAGAGCATCATCATCATCCTGCGGAGGTCGATGTGACCGGAGGAGGAGGAGGACCTTACTCCCCGGTATGTAAGGTGTGAGAGAGAAATTTTGGACTTCGATTTTAAGAGGGCTCCGTGGTTTGTGGTCCACGACCGGCTTCCTTTTCTTTTTTCAATATTTTTCGTTTTTTTTTTCACTTCGAGCGGGGAATTGTTATTTATCGTTTGCCGAAAACATAACAACGTCGCCGCAGCCTGCTGCCAGATGTGTGTGACACATTTTGCACGGTCCGGTTTAGAGGATCACCGTGTGGCTTAAATTAGGAACGACGATCGCGTTCCCGGTGTCCCGGTGGCCAACTGTGACCCTTTTTCCGGTCTTTGGATGGCTGGACAACCTGGAGGCGGCTGCGTGTGTGGTTGATTGGATAACGAAAAAGCATAGCAACCCGTGGCTTTCCAGGTGCCAGCGGTTGCTAGGAATTGTCAAAACGGAATTCCGTTGCTATTTCGAGCGTTTACAGGTAAAACAAATATGCAAATATCCTTATTGTACCTCCGGGTGGAAATTCGCTAAAAATAAACGGACAGAATAACGATTTCCTATCGATCGATTGATCAATATGCAAAGACCCATGCTCCGCTGCTTTTTTCTTGAAGCATGATGCTAATTGTGGGACTTATTCCGTAGTTCCCGCGCTTTAGTGAACTGCTAGAGTAGTAAAACTATTAAATAAACCCCATATTGGCTGTGTAATGACGATGATGGATACGAATTAAGCTCAAATTCTCAATCTAAAGAGCTCGATTAACCAACGGAAGCAACAAAAGCTCACCGTTATTCATTATTGATGCAAAAACATAATTTTCTTTATTCACTAGCGATTAGGCAATGTTATCAACAGTTGTGTAACAAGATCCTCCAATTTATATCCGGTAAAAGAAATTCCAGTACACACCTTTAGACCTTTATCGAATTATATTAGATCACATTCTCTCCGGAAAGTGCCAAATAAGCTCAAGGTGCATAACTATTCGCCCCATCGCAAAGGGTTTCTACGCTCACTGGTCAGCTATCTGCAGGAGTCTGCACTACCGCTGGCGGCACTTCTCAAAAAGGGGATCCGGAGAAGAAACGAAAACCGCGCTGCCATCCCGTAGCACCGGGCACAGAAGCGACCACGGTAGAAGTTAAACAAAGAATAATCAATTTGTACAGTTGCAACGACCGGCAAACAGGCCGGACGGGGACAGAAAGGGGAATATGCATCTCGGAAAAGGCTGGTAGCAGCGGCAACAGCGAAATCGGTAAACATCGGCGAAAAATTCACTTGAACATGCACCGCTCTCAGAGGACTCCCGAAGAGAGAGAGAGGAAGCGAGAGAGAACCCGAAGAAGAAGAGCTGAAAGACAGGGAGGGGGGTTTGCACATCCGATGGCACTTTGCCGCGAGGTGGATAAGGTCCCCGGGACGGAGTCTGGTCCGTGGGGCCATCGTCTCAAGAAGAGATCATCTTGAGACGATCGGTTTCATTGCGCCGGCCACGACGAAGGCAGTTGGTCAGGCTTGTTAGCCGGTGTTGGATGTTTACCGATCCTACTGCCGGTAGCAGCGGCTACTTTAGTGCCCAGACTTCGTGTAATGGACACTGTACCACCCGGGAAGGCTGCCCGTGCGCCAGGCAGAACCGGCTGAGTGCGCGTTCTGGCTTTGAAGTTTGTAGGAATGTCATCGAGAATTGATCGTATTTTGAAGATGATTCTTAAGTTTCTTTCATTAACGGTTGTTCCTTCACGGCAGGTCGAACAAATACTTGAATACATTTTAGCAAAACAATGTTGCAATGGCAATGGTTATCATTTCTTTTCCGATCTTTCTTTTCTATTTTCAAACTATCCATTTTGCGCATTTTTCATTCCCTAATCATTCTTTTTTCTTACTTTGTATTCTATTCTCTTTGCATTGTTTCTTTTTCCTTTTTTCTCATCTCATTCTTGTTTTGTTTTCTTCTCTCCATGAACTACAAAAGCGCCGAGAAAGTGTTTTAAAATGAAAACATGGATTGCTTAGTGCGAACATTATGTTGATATTGTGACAGATCTGTTCACCTTGTATCACAAACAATACGAAAAAAAATCGATCGATAGTGATCAATGGAAACGGAAAAGAACTATTAGCAACCGATAAGAGCGTATTGCGCAAAACACACACACCAACTGGCAATAAATCCACGACCCCAATACATTATCATACTCGTAGCTCTAACGCACACGCTTCATCAAAGTCAGTTAATTAATTTACCAAATCCAAAACAACAAAAAAAAACCCCAAAAACCCTCCAAACACCGAAACGTCCATTCCTCCTCTCACTCGATCACGCGATCACGTAGTCCATATTTGAACCATGTTTGGCCACAACGACTTGTTGACGCACATTCCACACTAGGTCTCAGGGATTCACGACGCAGCCGCAGGAATCCTCGCATCGCAAAACGGTATCTGTTGTCGCACCAGGCACGGCGGCGGCGGTGACGGCGGCGTCCACGAAAGCTGTGGCGAAATCCTTTACCGATTAGATAGTCAAATGTGAGGCTATTAATTTTGGGCCGCGATGTCATGGCCCGATGGACCGGGGAGGCAGAACAAGAGGGAAAGGTGTCTCTCCGGTGTTCACCTTTTAAGGTCACCCCGCTCGATCCTTTCTCGACGCTTCATCCGTCTTATCAGCGGGCAGGATTGATGAGCGAACGAATTGCTAGGAACGCGTGCAGCGTATTACCAAACCTCCCGGGCGTCTGTGTCATTAGACTTACTTTTCCACCATTTTGGATGGTTTGAATTTTAATATCGTGATTTTCCTTCGTCATTCCACAGCACTGGTAGAGGGGAAGAGGGAGAGGGGAGGACCGCGACCTCACCAGGAAACTCTCCAATCAATTCGATCCAATTTGGCAAAATCAGGAAACGGCAAAGCACAGGAGGAAAAGACGAACAACCATCGGCGACCGGCGACCGGCGATGTATATTTTATTACACATCACGGTGTATTTTACGAGGCATGTTTTGCATTTTTTTTTCTACTGCCTCGTTTTTTTCTGCCGCGCTGCTCGGTTGCGGATCCCTACACGGCGATCTTCTTCTGTTTTGGAAAAGATCCTCGCTCCCTCCCTCTTGCGGTCGGCGCACCCTCGTGTGAAACCAATCATCACATCGTTGTCGATGTCGAAGAAAAGGAAGAAAAGGAAGGCGGTGGCGACGACGAGGAGCAGAGGACGTCTCCCCTCCCATCCCCGTGTGCCGTGGCGAGGAAGAAGTATTTCAATAATTTAACACTGTTTGTATAATGATGGAGTCTTCGCAGCGGAGCGCAGGAACGCCGGATCCGCGGGTGGTGGTGGCCACGCGGCATTGGTTGCGCATTTAGAGCAACAGGTGGATGATGAGCCAAGCTGAGTCAAGGCAGTGGCCAAGGCGGAGGCTCAGGGCCGGAGTCCAGGATAAGCGACACCAAGGAACCATTCCGCGCGGATGTTTTCCATTTTATAGTCGCGGCTTCAAGTTTTATCACATGACGACGTATGTGTGTGTGTGTGTGAGGCACCCTCCTGAACCCCTTGATATGCTATGGCCACTTGGAATCGGCAACAAACGCGTCCGGTCCCGCCAAAAAAAACCCACGCGGAAGAAGATGAGATCCCTTTGTCGGTTTCATCTCTCCTGTATTACTCTCCAGCTGCTGCTGTGGCCTCAGCTTAACGGGCATTATATCGTCGTCGTTGCTGTCGTCCCAATTTTGCTTAGAAGGATGCGCCAAATGGAGCTCCGGAATGGAACAACAACAGCAACGGCGAGTGGCCTAAATATTAGACAAAAATGTCCCACGGGACACGGGGACCCCAGTCGGAGTTGGAGTTGGCGGAGGGAGGGGTGGGGGGATGGCACAAAAATGAAAACTGATACCGTGGACCCCTCGCGGACGCGGATCGTAAAATAAAATGAATTTACATAAATTTTAACCCAAATTTTAGTCACTATCTTAAGTTGAGCGTTGAGCCCCCCTTTGCGTCTCTAATGTCTCGAGGGGTCGAGTTTTACTTTTCTTTCCTTTCGGAGGTCGTGTCTTTGTGTGCGGGATGCGATCGCGGCACCAACGGTGGAATCCGCCTGGCTTCTTCCGTGCTTCCGTGGTGCACGATCACGATCACACAAAGAGTAGCAACGATTCAATTTTTGTTTGTTTTATTCAAATCAAACGGCCGGGACCGGCCCGTTACTACTCCGGCCGGCCTCCGTCTAATGGTCGGCTAAACGGTTTCGATTGTGGAAACTTGTTGGCGCGCATTGACTGCTTCGAGGGGAACGGTTTCGGGATCGCGGGTTGATTAGGAATTAGGAGGATCGTCGCGATCGCTCGTACATCGCCCAAGAAAAAAAAAACAGGCGCTCGGGGAAAGCTTCTTCCGCCAATAAAACATCCTTTTTAAAGGCTGGAATGGAAAGATTGAGTGTAAGGGTGTGTGTTAGTGTGTGTGTGGTGCTCTTCGTGGATTGAATTTTATTTAAATGGAATTATTAGAAACGAAAGCTACACAAAGCAGCTTCCGTTCCAGTATTTCGGAGGGTCCAAGATGGAACGGTCCTCCTAGTGTATCAGGACAGGTTTGGCACAATCGTTAAAATCAGACAAACAGACCGCTTCGCGCAGCCTTAAATCAGCGCCATCCGGTAATGTGTGTCATGCAGAAAATCGCTAAAATGCATATTGATTCCAACATTGGTTGGAATGATTCTAACCAATTTTAACAATCATTTGCTTAATCAATAATATAAACAGTTCAATTTTAGTTTTCCAACGTTTTCTCGACGCTTGTGTACCTTATTGCATTGGTGTCTGGCGGCTTTAGCGTTAATTAATAGACTATCTATATTTACGATACGAAGGTACAAGGAAGCTGCCATCGATAGCAGTAATCAAAAACGATTGACATTTCAAACCACGAGAGAAAGGAGCACTTTACAGCCTTTAAGGACGTTGCTCTGCAAACATTATAAGATGCAACTGGAACGAATCGAACAAACGATCAAACTTTCAAAACATTTATCTTTGCTAACGGTTTATGTTTGTGAAATTCTTCTAATCAAAGAAAAGCGATCGAAGAGAAATGGAAAATTAATGCCGCATAATTAATGCCGCGATTTAAAATCGAAAAGTTATTTAATACATTTTGCATTCATTTAAATGTAACACGTTCAACATATGAATTTCATGTATTTTTGGTGGCACCGAAAACGAAAATCTGTCACCTGGCGGTGCATCAGAATCGGTGGCATCAGATAATTTAGATAAGTTGAAATTTGAATAGAAATCAGAGATCTTAGATCTGACCTTTCGCACTATCACTAGTTTTGCATATACGAGCTGCAATTGACACAACGTGGAAGGTCGCAGTATAGGGAGATGCTATCAATTATTGTTGAGACATTTTTAACAGACAGTTATATCACTCTCTCAAAACTCTCTTTTCATTCTTTCGAAACTAGCTGTACCACAAACGTTATGTCCATTATTAGCCATATACTTGTAGTAATTTCAGTATCCTGACCAGACCAGACCAGACATTAAAAAGGAATATGATCAGCACATAAACAGCATCTCACTACATAATAAATCCATAGCATCCTAAGAAATTTCGTACTTCCTGATTTTCTGTAAATGAAGCTAATGCGCTTGAGGCGCAATAATGTTGTGGGACAAATCCAACAAATCTTTGCAACAACTCCTCACATCACAGTGGCAGTAAAAGCTAGACAACTTGTGACCCGATTGTGACACTCCTCGGCTTTTGTCGGTCAATGAGCCGGCCATCAGGTGGGCAAACGGCGAGCCCATAGCAGCACCTGACCTGGCACATTCCGTTCGCACAACACTATAAACGTGCCGACGTATATAAAACATTAATTAAATTAAACTATCATTTACTACCATCTGGGAACTGGGGTGGAGTTGTGCATCACGACGACGACAACAAATCCCGCACCAAAAGACAAAGCATTGCTAAACGGCCTGCGCCGTAGCCGTGGCCACTTCAAACCAAAACGCGACCAAACCGAAAAAACCGGGTTTTCCGTGCACCATAAATCCACATTTATCCGGTTGTATATCTTGAACAATTTTTATAAAACAATATCAAGCACCGCGTGGCACCGCGAGACGCCATAAGACGCCACGACGAGTCATCACTGTCCTTCCTCGTCCTCCCTCGCCTCCCTGGCAGCCATAGGTCATGTCATTACGGTGCGTTGATAAAGAGCCATAACTAGTTTGGGTTTCTCACTTTTATGACCTAAGAGAGCTCCGCTTTTATTTGCTTCCATCACCTGCGCGAGACACAATGGCCTCCCCCCGCCGTAAAAAATGGAAAAAATGGCCGCAAGGCGCGTGCGTTACACACGGGACACCGGGCGCATCTCCCGGAAAATGCCACAACCCCCGAAGAGGACGGTGGAGGTGCTTTAAATTATTGTCACTAACCGAATCGGGCCGCTCGACGCGCGCGCGCGCCCCAAACCGATTCAAGTCAATTTTATGCCGGTTACGATGGATTGTAAGCAATGAAGTGGCCGGACCGAGATGGGTGTGTGTGTGCCAGAACAGCGCATCATCCGGGACCTGAGATTCTTTCGCACGCGCGTTCGCACCAAGCTTGGGTTGAGAAGAGAGAAAAAAAAACCGAGTTGTTGAGAAACACCCCGGCCAGGCCCGGCCCGGAAAAACTAACAAATCAGCGCCTCAACCTGTCGCACTTGGTTTCGAAAGGCATAAACCCCCACCGCCCCACCACCAAGTGGCCCCCCGGAAAGGCGGATCCCCGCCTTTTGTGAGGTTTGACCGCGGAACATGAATAAAACAAACAATTTATCGCGTAATTGAGTAATTATGCGCGGATAAGGGATGAGAAGGAGAGATACAATGGCGTTAGTTGAGGGATGTGGAACTCATGGTGGCCTAACCCTACAAAGCGTTACGTCCAGCAGCGTCCAGGTTGATTTACAACGCTCGAATGGCGGAAGATTCGCGATCTTCAAACAGCCCGGAAGACGAAGACTCCTCGTAAACGTATTCTGCCAAATCATTTGCCAAAACAAACAGCGCAGCGAGAATTTGGAACGCAGACATTAGAAGAACAAAAAAAACGAGAAACATTAGAGATCGCGAAACATTCCCTTCCAGAGTTACACCGCGATCTCGATGTGTGCGATGTTCTGAGCGATCGCGATCACGAGAACGGGATGATATCTCTCGCTAAGCCTCGATCGGGCTCCGTGTGGACGCGCGCGCGCGATCGTTACCAGTTCGCGGTGACAAACACCTCGTCTCGTCTCGTCTCTCAGCATACCTTGGCTTCGTCTTCGTCTCCCCTCCCCTTGCATGATGTTGTGCAGAACGTGCAGCTAAAAACATAAACATGTCAGCCAATGTTTGTTACCCCTTCACCACCGCCCCCCACCTAAGACGACGATCCTTCAGTACGGTGGCCGTACCATGATCCAGGGGGGCCCAAAAAGTGGAAACAAATCGCCCGGTCCCAGTCCCAGTCCCGATCGGTCGATCGATCTTTGTTAAGGGTATAGTTCAGAGCGCGATCGCGATCGTCGCGATCGTAGCGATCATCGTCATCGTCTAGTGTTCGTCCCGCTCTCCGCAGGTTTTTCAGTTTTTAGTTTGATTTCACTCGCCACTCAACTTCCACCGACCACCACTCCACCTTCTCGTCTTCTTCTTCTTTCTCCTGCTCCCCATTAAAAGGCGAGGAGAAGCTCGCGGCGGTCGGCGATCGTTGATGGGAAACTTTTTTATTTGGTTTGGTTGTCATTTTCGCTTTACGAGTTTATTTCTAATCTAAAATATGGTTGTCATTAGAGAGAAGATTACTTCCCTCTACACACTCCGCTCTTCCGCTCCTTTCTGCTTTACCCCAGAGAGAGAGAGAAAGACACATCACGGACTGTTGTTCGGGTTCGTCGCTTACTGCGATCGTGCATCTCCCGTTGGCAACTCCAAAGGTTCCAGATGCTATTGATGCTGCTGCTTCATTTTCATTTCTACGAAATGGACCGAACGCCGCGACGCTTCCTAATCATCGAACGCTCATCGCGCTGCGACGACGACACTGTGCGCACACCAGTGACCCCCACCGCACCACCCCTTGAATGTGTTGCCAATGATCATATATGTGGCCGCAGGTCGCCTGGTGGTGAAACCAATAGGGCGCGAGGCCAATGCGACCACGACGGGATATTCGTTAGTTTGTTATTAGTCCTCTTCTTTTTTCTTCCATGTCAGTGGGACGGGGTGCGGTGCACAGTGGGATATACTGCTTACTGCGTATCAGCTATCAGCGACCGGTGGACCCAGCTGGTTATGGCTGGTGGTGGCTGGTGTGGCCTATTGGAACGCGTTTCGTAGAGAAATTAATACCTAACAATTAAGCAAACGCGAAAGGAAAATAAACACAACAGACCGCGGGCGCGCCCCAATAGGACGGTGGTCATTCCGGTAGTAGATCGTCGGTCGAGACGGCAGGCGCGGTTAGATTGGGTTAGTGATGGCGCTGAAGAAGATCTTCGGCTGCCTGGCTTCTGGCAACAAATAACTCGAGGCTCTTTTTTTTTAGTTTTGGAACAAGTTACCGAGCGAGCAAGCGCCCGGTTGGAGCTCGGCCTCGGAACGAACGGGACCCTGTTATCAGCTTCGAGCATCATAAGTGAGCCACATGCCAGCAGCAAACGCGCGTGGCAAATGTCTCTGCATGAATCATTTCTTGATAAAACTGTAATGACCTAACGAAAACAATGTAACTTGACCTACGATTATTGAGTAAAAAGAAAGGATGTTTGGCCAATTCGAGGCCGAAAAAAACACTTTCACAAACTCGCAGGAAAGAAGAAAGCCGGCAATCAGTCTGGTGAGTAATAGAGGCGTAATCCATTACCGTAATCGGCATTCAGCGGCAGAATTATTTGAATATTCATCACACGGTGACTCCCCAATTAGTGGCAAATATGCGAATGAAATGGTATTTATCCAAATGCGATCCACAACGATGCGTATGAGAAACGAATGGACTTTGATTGCTTGAGATGATACCTTAAAATGAAGGTCTCTTGGTGCATGCTCCAGAAAAGATTTAGTAAAAAAGGATTTATTTAAATTATCACAACTTCAACAATGAAATAGGTACCAATAAGTATAAAACCTAATGTACACCATTGCTGGCGACTAATAATAAAAATGATGAGGTGTGATGAGTGCTAATGAAGTTTTACTATCAGATTTAACTATTCATACGATCCACTAATCAGTGTAATATCAAAATTACATTCTGCTTTTGATTTGCTCAAACTGAATAAATCCTAAAGCAACTCAAAAATATCAAAACTTTATGAATATTTATGCGTTTAGTGCGTAATATACTAACAAGATAACTTCCAGAGAAAACCATGCAAATGAAATAATGCTGTAATGATAAACTAGAAAGAGTACTTTGTTCTCATTAATTTACTGTTAGTCTTAGCTAGGATTTACAAAAGACTCCCCGGAAAATGCCTCGTCTACTTCAAGTCCCCAAAACATGTTCCAGTATGCTCAGTTTTTTTTAATAGATGCATCATAATCTTACTTTGAATAGAAAGTTATGGAAATTATTTCCGAGACATATTTGATTTCTGTTTTCGCTTATTACGAACGTCTTTACGATCCAACTTACTGCATCTATTCCTTGTGATGCAATTCCAAAACGACACACGGCAGACTATCGACAATTTGCGGAAACTTTAAATCCTCTAAAGCACCACCAAATTCTTCAACCGCAACGACTGTTTACCTTCACCACATCCACCATTGTTGGCAGGTTGGCCGTCTTCGCAGGATTCCGGTGCCTCACCGGTGTTCCTGCGCAGAATCGCTGAAGGTCTGCTCCAGGTCCCCCTTCCCGATAATCACCATTATCATCAGCATAACCGTAATAATTACAGGGCTGCAATTATCAACAACCTTTTCGCCCATATGATTACGATTATTGTTACGAGCGTCGTAGGACTTCCATTTTGCACCGACCACCCCTGCGCGTTTTCCCTCGTACACCATCACCATCACCACCACCAGCACCACTATTGATAACCGGCTACGCCATCGCGAAAACGATGCGTCGCGAGGCAGCTACCTCGACTGTTAAAAACACATTAAACATGCAGCACTTTAAAAGCATTTCGTCGGCCACGGTTACGGCCAGGTCCCTTTTAAAGTACGCGGAACGTGAATGAAGTATCATCCATTTGCAAGGACATCAATGTGTGTGGAGCTGATGCGGTGGTGACGGTACGTGGCCGCGAATGAAATCATTTCTCTCCGAAATTGTAAATTTCTCCATTTTCTCGCACTCGCGCGCGGCCGAAAACAAGGAGTGCGAATTTGTTTGTAATGTAAAAACGTCTCATTCCGCGTCGCAACCAACCACCGCCACCTCACTTCCGGTTGCTTCCGCGTTTCGCGCACCTTAATTTATGGTACCCTTGATGGGTTTTTATGCTGCTACTTCTCCTGCTGCTGCTGGTGGTGGTTGGTGTGCTCCTGTGGTGAGGAGGAGAGCCCCCGCCATATGTCCTTTGGATGATTCAACCCATCCCATACTTCTACCAGTCTGTGTGTGTGTGTGTGTGTGTGTCGGTGTGTTTGGGGGATCACGCACACGGTTTATGAAATATACGTCTCCGATTCGAATCACTCCGGACTCCATTCTTATCCTTCCTTCCTGCCTACGCCTGCCTGACGAGCCCTCAGGGACGGACGGAATGATTGTAAAGCATTTTGTTCCATCGCTTCTACGACACGACTCCCCCTCAAAAACCACCCACACACCCACACACACACACACACACACGCACACGAGCAGTCGGCGACACGTAAATCGTCGTGCACCGACGACAACGACGACGCAACGCAACGTACCACCGCTACGACGACAGCCGCTTCGCATGGAAATGGCTTCCTTTTGATATGCAAATGGGGGAAAATTTATAAAACAAACATTCCAACACAACGAAAGTGAAACTGGGCGCGCCATGTACGCACACGCCATGCCGGCTGGCACGTACGCTTGTGCGCGCTCCAATGCTGTTTCACACACACGTTGAACGTGGTGTGTTGCTACACATTCCCCCCCGGGGGGTGGGAAGGACACTCCAAAGTTTAAAATCTCTCCACCGCCGCCCCCTCTATAAAAGGATAAACGTCTGATAGAGTGTGTGTGCGAGAATTTCGATAAAGAACTCCTTGGTACTGCGCTCGGTGTGTTAGTACACGACGGATCCCGTTTGACGACAGCACAACACACAGCAACCATTGGAAAATGGCGCGCAACGGCGCACGTGCGCTACCCGTGTTGGTGGAGCTCGTAGCTCAACAGCACACTTGAGTGCTCTAGGTTCGCGTTCGCCACCCACTGGGGGGGGAAGAGGATACGCTCGCTGAGTGTTCTCCAGCTCACCAACACCAACGGGCGAGACCACTCGAAAGGACGACCTGTGGCGAGCGTGGCCTGCTAACAGCAAGGAACATGCGCCGCATATTCCTTTCATCGGTGTGCGCGATGATGCCTGCCATCGTCATCATCAAGTACGAGCGCGTCTGTGTGTGTGTGTTTCAAGTGTCCCTTGCAGAAGAGTCTGCTACGACCTCTCGCTCTCGCTTTGGCTACTACTGCGAAAGGACGACAAGGGGCTTTAAAGCCAACAGGCGCTCCAGGTTGCTTACTGCACACACACACACACCATTCGATCGAATCGAAATACTACTATCTCGTACACACACACACGCACACAAGCGAGGGGGTCCTTTGAGAGGAGCGGGAGACAGCGCACACGGATGGGGAGGCGACGGTCGACAACAACACATAAAAATTCGCTGACTGGCAGCTGCTCAGAAACAGATGACAGTGAAAATTTATGCGCTCCATTTACGAGTCTGGCTGCGTAGCGGCCACCACCATCCCCTCACGGTACACACACACACTCCTTCCGCGTCCTTCTCTTCCACGGCGTTGACATTCACGAGCCTCTGGTGGTGGTGCTGCTGCTGCTGCTGTTCCGTCGTGTCACAGGTTCAGCTCCCTCTACCGTTTCCGCTTCCAACTTCTTCTTTGTTTTTCTTGGTCGCCCGGCACCGGAAGTTGTTCTCCCTCGGCGGATATATTTTGGCTGAGCAATGCCCAAAAATAGCTTGCTTTAAATTAGAATATATTTTGATTATTTCAAACTTCATTCAACAGCGAGAAACAGAGAAAAAAAAGAGAGAAAGAGACCGCGAGTTTGTAATCCAGGACGGTCCTCCTCTCGGTGGCGAAACCTAATTAAATGTCACTCACATCATATTCACAACATGGCTGTCACGCCATGGAAAAGGTAGGACATTGACACTGAAGTCCCGCACTTTAAATGTATTGACAAAATGAGATTCACGCAGATTTCGCCTCAGGGAAAGACGCGCACGATGCTCGAATGATTGAGAGGCGAAATTAACAAAATGGTAAGCCCCCGAGCCGATGTGTCCTTGTTTGTCCCCAAATCCCCCCAAGTCTCCGTCATTTGTCGCCCAGACTGTTGCTGTCACCTGGCCTACTGCGACCCGCGTCGCTGATTCTCTTTCCTCTAGAAGTGATTACCAACTTCGAAGTCGAAGTCGAAGTAGCCACTGGGTGGTGGTGGTGATGCAAACAGCGAAGCGCGCGCGCGTCTCGAAGTGACTCATCCTCGGATTATCGGCCCCCCTCGGGGTGGGGAGGAGCGGTGCAGAATCACTTCCAAGATGGCCTGGAGGGCGAGGAGGCGATGATTATATTTCATTTCGCATTACACACCGATGTCAAGCTAATCCTTTCTCCATTTCGCGCCTTTCGTCGTTGGGGGAGCATCATCATCATCATCATCACCATCATGGCGCGTCGTATCGGTCACCAGCGACGGTATCAACGAAATGGAAAAAAGTCTATCCAAACGTGTGAAGCTGTGCGTGTGTGTGTGTGTGCCGGGGTAAGACTCAAACGTCAAAAACGTCTCTAGGAGCCTATGCCGGTCCGATTGTTTGTTTTGGTGATTTTGCCATAATTTATGCTGCCGCCTGTCTCTCTCTACCTCTCTCTCTTTCTCTCTCTTTCTCGGTAGTAATACACGGGATGCCCTCTGGACCACTGCGCTCAGTAGGCTACGGGGCACCGACGTGATGATTAATGCGCTGAGCAAACCAATCAGAGGAGTCTGTTTGCGAACCGGACACGCAATCGAGCTGCTCGCCGCTAGTGGGCTGAATGAACCTATCATCAGCATCATCATCATCATCATCTAGGAGGTGCATCATCCATCCAGTGGCCATCACTAGACAGCAGGTTACAGCAGCAGGTCAAACGCTCGCGCTCACTTGCCCATCAAGTTGACAAGCCGGGGATCGTTTGTCTGAGGAAGGAAGGTACCCGGAGGTACGACGACGATCTTCAAGATCGAGAACATTGTCTTCTGGTCAAGACTCTCTCACGCTACATACTCACGCGCCCGTGTGCGTGAGTCGACCCGCATCAATTGACCCCGGTAGTGTGGACGGCACTTAGCCGACTCGACACTCGAAGCAGACTAGACCACGATCTAGCATCCATGGGCTGCCGACCGGGCATGGATCCAAGATGTGTTCCCGGAGTGCACTCCGGTCCCGCACCGAAAAAACTTCGCTTTTCTGCAATAAAACTGAAATGCAAATCGATCAACAAACCCCATCACTAGACACTACTAACTGCACAGTGGCACCTGTCGATAGTGGCCACCGCCGTTCACAACAGCCTTCCCCTCTTCTGACAGTACAGAGAGACGTCAACTCTAGTTTGACACTTTTACGCTTTATTGCGGGTCCTCTTCTGCCTCGAAATAATGGAACCCGTGGAGCAAGTTATTGCTGCCCTCCTCCCCCACCTCCTTCTCCCCATAACTCCCACGTCTCCGACGACTCTTCACTCTTTTATTTCATTTTTTGACATGAGAAAGTCAAATATTGACTTGCCGAATTCACGGTGACGATGACGCTGGGACAACAACAGCAACAACAGCTCGATACGGACACGGTGCTGTGTGGTGTGTGTGTGTCTGGACGGCTTTAGAGGGGTCGCTCTTCCATTCACCTCTTCACCACCACCTTGGTCTGTGGGCCATCCCGCACAATGGTTGCTGCTCATTGTACAATGTCCAGCTGGTTGGTGCAGGGCTGAGCAGGTGTGAGGTGAGTGGCTATTTACTTTTAGCACCTTTCCTACCTTCCTTTCCTCCTTCGCTCCTTCGGGACCTGATTGCGTTCGCTCGTAGCCCCCGTGAGAGGTAAATTGCGGACTGGCTCATCGTCGTGTGCTGGTACACTCACCACGGCAGCACCGGTCACTCGAGGACACCTCCGGGCCCCTTAAAACCACCCCCTCTGAAACCAGGGAGTCAAGATGAGAAGCCGATGTGTCATCGATGGAAGCGGTCGTCGATCGTCTGTCGATCGCTTGGGGATTGGTCTTCGTTCTGATTGTGTCGCGATCATCGTCCAACTGACCTTTTGATGCTCTCTCTCTCTATCTCTCTCTATTGCTTGACAGTAGG
>NC_064875.1:67865967-67893467 GCF_943734745.1 Anopheles darlingi
ACCTTGACCATAAATTGTGACCTGTCCACGGTGACCACGGTTCCGTTCACGTAACACACACACATAAACAGACACAGACACACGCAGACAGACGGCAGTCAGCATCTCTAGTGTGGTCAGTTACGGTACCGAGAGACGCATACACTAAGACCGCGCCATGTGAAGAGTGAATCAAGAAATGGCGCGACCAAGGGGTGGAGGAGTGACTTACATTTTATTATAATTTAGCGCTCCCTCCTCCCCTTTTCGCTCCTACTTATGCACGATCATATGATTTCTGCAACACTTTCTCCTTCCTCCTCGGTTCCGCCACCACCATTCCCGGGTCCGGTTTCCGTTTTTCAATTCTCGCCATTAGCAGTACACCTACTCGTCGTGGCATGTGATGACCGTGGCCAGCCAGCCAGCCAGCCAGCCAGCCAGCCAGCCAGCCAGTGTACTCTACGCTTCCGTTTTACGTTCGTAATTACTTCTAATTTGAATTGCTCTTAGGACGAAATACCTTGGAGTAGAGAAATGCTTGGAAAATCGTCGGAATGCAACAGAAATCCTCGAATCTCTCTCTTTAAACTTTGAAGCAAATTTGTAGCTCCTAGACTCAGAGAGAGAGAGAGAGGTCAGTGAAAAGCCATAAAACAGATAAAGAGCCCGTTTGACCATGTGTGTATGTGTATGTGTGTGTGGAGCGAGAGAACGACAAAAGTGTCATCCTGATTTGATTAATATTTTATGCTACACTCTAAACCTTCTCCCTGCACCATATCGGCCCATATCGGCCGGTCCCGTATTTATGCTTTTGCCTTCGCCTGCTTGGATGTTCGACTGTTTCGCAGCAACCAACCTGCTACTGCTACTGCTACTAGCCACAGCAGCAAACCAACGTGGCCTCCTTCGACCCCAAAAGCGAACGAACGAACGAACGAAGCACTCATCGCGATAGAACAACGCGCCAAATGGCACCGAACGCGTCCCTTACGCGGCGCGACATGCGGCAAAACAATGCGGCCACTACTTATGGTACAAAAGGGGTGGGGGAAGGGGTGGTCAGAAGGAGAGGGTGCTACGGATCGGATAGGAGAAAATATGGTCTGCTGTACTGCGTCTGGAACGCCTGGAAACGGAAAATTAATCCACAAAAAAAAACAGCAGCAGCAGCAGCAGCAGCTCGCGGCCCCCGGCTGCTACCCGTATTCAGCTGACCGAAACATTGGCCGCAGCATAAGAAGAAAACATATCCCCCGGTGAGGGGGGTGGGAGGAGCACCCCACTTCTCGTAGTGTTTGCCAAACCGCGAAACTACAACCCCCGAACCGGCGATTCACCTGCGTTTCGGTGATTTTATAGTGAAATTTTACGACCGCAGCGGTGGCCAGCCGAGGGGCCACCCCTCCTGTCTCTGTCCAGACACACACACAAACAGAACTGGACTCCGGGGTGGACCCCCGTTCGTTGGTTCTGTGGCTTCTGTGGCACAACGGGGAGAAACGAGCGGCACGGAACACGGAAGAGAAAGAAGCTCGCAAAGGTTCGTCTTCCTCCTTCAATTGGTGGTGCTTATCTTCATCTTTCTCCTCTCCTCTTCCCTCCCCTCCCCCTCCTTGAACAGCAAAAGCGTAAAATAAAACTAACGACCTAGAAGATAGTTTATTTCATTCCGACTCCTCCTCAGACCAGGGAGAGAGGGTGATGGAGGTGCTTCGCAACCTCCCGGGATAAGGAAATTTGTGACTACGGGTGTGTGTGTGTGTGTGTGTGTATTTTTGGACATTTTTTACCGATGCTCCATACCCCGGCGACGACGACGTCGAGGAACTGGACGTCATAAAACTCCACCCCTGGGGTCTGGTCTGGATGATCGCCAGGGCACCGATCGTTGGGTCCCCCCAACAGCGACCGGTTCCGACTGGGGGTCTGGAGCGGAGACAAGCTTAGAGACAGATGACGAAACGGTGGTCACTCCCGGGTCCGGGCTGGCGAGGTGAATGCTTTCAAAAAGGGGTTTGTCGGCGAAAAGGGCGAGGAGGGTGCAGGTAAGAGGGTGCATGGGGTGCTGTGCCAAGATAAGACATAAAATATTAAGCAGTGATTTATGAAATCATGAAGATATACCACATTGCTTACAAATCGTAAATTCCCAAACTTTATACCAAAAAAAAAGAAAACTCCCGGCGATGATGATGAAATGGTAAACTATGTTCCGGCGAAAGGGTGGACATTTAGAGGCCGGGGGCTCCTGCTGGTGTGTAACGGGATTCTCGTACCCCTCGCACGAGTAAGAGAAGGTAGAGCCACGGAGTCTAGTGATAGAGCGAGCGCCCCAAAAAGCTCGACGCTCGTGACATTCGTCTTAATGCTGCGCGCTTTATGCTCGGTCAAGCATAATCCGTTTTGCCAGTTCCCCTCCGAGGAAAGGGAATGATAAAGATTCAATTGTAGCTCACTGGCCTCTGGTTGCGGATGCGTATCAGTCATGTTGGCAGCCGGGAATGCTCTGCCAAACCAGAACAAATCATATGCTTCTCCTGGTCTCTGATAGATGGCCACATTAGGGATGAGTCATGAGGTTCGTGTTTTTTTGTTGGGAGATTTATACGGTGGATAGGAAGCGCGGGATTTCGGGAGAAATGTTCCAAACAAAATGGATGCATCGATTGCATGTTATTGAAACTCGGTACCACCAGACTACTTCGATCGTCTGAGGACTTATCGATGGAATTTTACTGTTTTTTTTTTTAATGGAAAATCCTGCAGCTGAACCACGCCAACGTTTGTCCTTGGAAGTGCCCTCAGCGCCGAAGAAGACCGTCAGCTGAGCGAAACGAGCTTCAAGGTTCCGATAAGCGTCGAAAGCCATGCGGGCGACCTCACCTCGGTACCGCGGTAACGAAAACAATCGTCATCCTCGTCGTCGAGGTGAGGCCACTCCGAGTCGACTAGGGGGCGCTACCTCTTCGTCGGCTACCGTGACCTTAAGCCATGGACCGCAACACCAACGCCGGTTTTGGGCCGAAAAGCGCGATCACACCTCCTTCCTGAGGGTCACCGGCGGCGGCGGTGGGTGAAGTGAGCAGGCAAGGTGAGGTTCGTGTTGATCGGACGGTCGGTCGGTGGTGGACGGAAATTAAAGTCAATTAAAAGTCGCTTCAAACAAACAAAAACCGAAACGAAAACCAAGCACCACGAAACAGAAGAAGCAGAGAGGGGAGAGAGAGAGGGTGTGCTGAAGCCAAAAGCCCAAGCCATTGCTGCCGAATACGGGGGCAAACAAACCCCACTCGGTGAGGGGGGAAGCAACCCCCCGATCCCTCCCAAAACAAGTGATGGGGAAGAGGGGTGCTATCGATAAAGGGAAGGGCCAGGGGGTGTGCCGGGTGGGGGGTACGCACGATCCGTACTCACGCACTAACAACGCAACCAACCAAACAAAGGATATACGAAGGTGGTCTAGTAGAGGGGAAGGCAGGAAGCAGCGGGTGGGGGTGGGGGTGACAGTCACCAACCATTTCAACGCCAAAACCCTTAAACAGCTCGTCTTCTGCTCGCACAAACGGATGGAGCAAGCGCAGGGGGAGGGGTGGAGGGTGGGGACCACCATGCGCGGGTATTCCACATCCGCCCCGCACCATATCGGTCCGGGAGCATGACGACAGAACGACGAAAACGAAACCATCGCGAGCAATTGCGCCAATCGCGCGATTTAGTAAGGCACGACGATCGCCAAAGGCAACCGCGCCAGGGAGTCCACCGTTTGGATGACTGCACGGTAAGCCAGTGCCAGTGCACTGGAGTGTTTGCGGCAGGAAGGAGGAGTAGCCATTGAAGGTGCTGAGGGGACTACGAGGTATACTTATGGAATTGTTGCGAATGATTCACTCGCTGGATTGATTTGGATTGTAATATACACCCAATAAGTGTCTTGTTGGAATCATTTTACGAGGATTCGTTTGACAGATTTGATGGCAAAGTGTCAGATGAACGAACGAACGATCTACTAAAAGAATTCTACTTCTAATGTCCTCTGTAGAAAGAACTCTTCTCGATCTTGATTCGATCCGACACTGTAAACTCAGAGAGAAGTGTACTTTTTGCTGTCAACCTAACCTCAAAATGGCTCAACCCTTGCCCAGCCTACTGGGCAAATCCATGCGGCCTTTCATCGGTTCGAATACTTCAAACAAACCTCTTCGCCCCCGAACACACACACAGACTGGAACGTCCACAGCAGCGCAACACGACACACATGACCAGATCCAAGCACCCCGGACCGTCCGCGGAATGGCCGAGCGCATTAATTCCAAAACCACGGCGGTCAACCTGGCAACTTGAACTGCCATCGTGACCCCCCACTCCGCTGCCGTCGATAAGGCGATGCAATGGCGCTCCGATTTCGATTTCCGTTCCACACACGCTACGCACAGGAAACAGACCGCCGGACCAACCGGCCGTGAGGCGTGATCGTGTGTGTCCTTTGCCCCTGCTGCTGCTGTTGCTGCTGGTGGTTGCGTCGTTCCCGTCGTTCTTTTGGTGACCGGCGAGCGAGAGTGGAGTGGGGTTCAAAGGTGCACTTGGACGACGCCTCGATGTTCGATGTTTCTTGGCGGCGCGGAACGGGTCACTTCCGCTTCGTACAGGCTGCGCGGGCTGGTACCGTCGTGCGAGAACCCTACGCGTCATGGAACTGACCTGACCTCGGTCGGTTGCGTTACGACCACGGTCAGCACCTCGTATCCATCACGCTGGACCGTGGATTAGTCAGCAAAATGTAGCTGACGTGATATTCGATTGAATACCGAGCAATTACATTGTAGTGTATTAACATTACGATAGATTTGATGAGAATTAGTTTCCAAAAATTAAGTGCATAATTCTGATCCATATAGATTTCAATTAGTATCCATTACGATAACTAAGATCTGTTCTGCTGAAGGCAATTGAGAAGCCAATCGTTTTAAAGTTGATGGAAAACTGTTTGCATTCGCAGCGTGTCTTGCTCTACTAAAACCATTTCTTAGTATGTAAGTGATTTTCTTCCATTTGATTGACCTGGAGTATCTGAAGGATTTTTATCATATATTAAAACTGATTACAACAATAGAACAATACTTTCTACCTTCAAATACCAGTCGAACATATCACATCAATCTACCATCTTTTTTTTCTGTTTTCAATCCAATATACTGCCACCATCAATATCAATGCACTTGTACCGTATCTAGAATATCTGAAAAATATTATAAAACAACTTTCGTCATAAATTTCGAATCATAATAAATCGAAACTGTCTGTAAAATTTGTAATTTGTAAGAGAAAAACTTTCGTCATCTTGGAGTTACAACATCTCTTACTTACTCACTAGAACTCTCCTCAAATCCAATGAAAGGTTAAAAAAAAACACACACACATTACATATTCTCAAAGTCACGATGACACTAGCAACTGCTGGTTGTCTTTTGCGTCTGCGGAATCGCAAAAAAACCCTCATCGAGAACAATCATTCTCGGATGGCCGATTGTTAAACAAAACGAAAGACGTTCTACTCAAGAACCGCCTCGCTCTCCATGAAAGTAAAAAGGCTTCCCACTCTCGCGCCTCCCCCCTCTCCCCAAGGACCAACAAAAGACTCCACGCACCGGAACGCACCGAAGAATCTTTCTCCTCGTGGCCGCGAGACCATCATCGATCACCAACCATTTTGCGCGGAGAGGTTCCACTCATCGAAGGAGGCTCACTCGGCCGCTCACTTCTTCGCTCGGCATGACTAGCTTCCTGATTACGCGGAACGCGTTCTTCGCGTTCCTTCCTTCCCCTTTCCCCTTTGTGCAATCAACCTTCCACCAAACGTTCTCGAAGCAGCGGAGATTGATCCGCGGTTGCCGCGCCCACGGAAACGCCAACCTGCCATGAGCCCAAAAATGAAGCCATTAGCTAATTCCAACTGTACCAGCCCGGTCACCGGAGGCAACCGGACTGCAACCGGATGGCACGTGGGGTGGCGCACAATACAGAGAAACAATGTGACGACGGATAGCGCCACCGCTGGCCGATGCGACGAGAAATTATTCAATTACACCAAACCAACCAACCAACGGACGGACGAATCCAAAGTCGCGTCCACCAACCCTCCTGGAACACGTGCCAAACGGAAATAAGACGAGCGCCCCGAGGGGTTGGGGGGGGAGGACACACATCCCCATCACACACTATCTCTCTTTCTCTCTCTCTGGGTCTCCACCACGGGCAAGTGCTCTTCCTACACCACCTCCACGGACGACCGGTTCTCCGCGTGTGTGTGTGTGTGTGTGTCTCTCTCTCGGGCACCACCTCTCCAGGGCGCAGTGGCGTTTACGGATTTTATTTCCCTTTTTTTGTCTTACGCAGCCAGTGATGGAGCATAATAATCATTGCCTTGCGCCCGTGCTGTACGATCAGACATACACACGGAGCGAGATCGTGCAGCGCGGAAGGGGGGGGGGTGTTGAGCAGCATGAATGAATGAATGAAGCGTGCTTCCTGCGTGCGTTTTACGATCGATGATCACAACACTCCCAACCCCCTCAAGACGGCAGACACTGCAGATGAGCAATGATTCGTGTGTGTGTTTCGTCGTTGATTTAGTGATTTAAACCGTGGGGAACCCCCTCCCCGAGGGGGTAGAGAGTGCAGCTATTGTCTTGGATCTGTTTATGTGCCAGAGACATGCACCGTGGATCGACAGCATGCAGAAGATCTATCCAGCAGCCTTTCGGGATTACGATTTGCAGACGAATCGAACCAAGAGAAGGAGAAAGATCGCTTAAGATACCAGTCGAATCTCCCCCCACAAGTACTCCAAAGTAATACCAAGACAGCAGCAGAAGTGCGTACCGAGATTCCATTAGGGGTGGCAAATATTGACGCATCTTCGAGTGCTTCAACAGCAGGAGCAGCAGCAGCAGCGTCTTCAAGAGGTTCTGCGTCGTGCGTAGCGTCTGCATGTAATTGCTCCTTCTCTCCGGTTCCGGCAAACAACGGGCCCTACGATGATGGTTCTACACGCGTTTTACGGTGTTCCGCATGGACCACAAGGAGATAACTAAGGGTGATTGTTTATAGATAGCCATAAAGACCTTCGTGTGCGTGTGCGTGTGTGCGTTGTGGTACGCGTACTTGAAAACAAACAAATTTATGCTTTACCTCTCCCTGTTCCTCTGTTTGAAGCATTTCTTTGCAAAAAAAAGGCAACAAAAAAAACACAGGGAATCCAAAATTGTCTTCCGTCCAGGTCCAGGTGCTCCAGACTTCGGTCGTTCGATGTGTAGTTCCGATATTGCGCGCACACGGTCCACGGCCTCGACGCAGTGACGACTCCCAGGGGAGGATACGTCATACCGAAGCGTTGCAGGAGTTAGAGGAAGCGTTGGCTCCCTCCCTTGCGTACAGGACTATCCACGGCACCACCCTCGTTGAAGGCTCACGGCGACGGTACCCACGTGTAACTCGCCAGCCAGCCCACCAGTGGGATCGTTTTGATTACTTTTATTGTTTATTATTCGAATTTATTGCGCCATCGATAACGACGCCCGCCCGTGTGTGTGTGCACTTGCGAAAGTCCTTGCGTGTTCCGTTCCACGAAATAGATACCACGCATGGTCCTTGTTTCAATAACTCTCGGGCAAAACTCTTGAGCGTTTTACGCGATAAGCGGTACCGAAATAGACCATTTTGTACAATTTTGAAAGCACGATAGCCGTCGCTGCCGCAAGGATAGAAACTCAGGTCACAGGGCACAAGTTCGCGCTCTACCGGTTGTCCCAGATTGCAACGATGCACCACCTCCGATACGGAAGGAAGGCACATCGTGGCCATAATTTGTGCCAAGCAGAACCGTTTACCGGTGGGTTCCCCTTCAATCAGACCACGTCTAATTGTTGCCTCAGCACACACACACCAACTGTGGCACAGCCTCACTGTTGCAGTTCCCAGAGCGGGACGAGACGAGACGGGACGCGGCGGGATGCTGCGCCGTTCGGTCTCGGGGCGTTGGTTGGGATCATCACCGCTTATTACCTCGAATTTCGTCTGGCACCATTATGGCCCGGAGCATCGACGATGATGGTCTTTGCTCGGTCTGTCTGTCTGTCTGTCTGGCTCGCTGGACCATCTCGAGTGCCTTACCGGGAACCGAGTCGAACGGAATCGATCCACCTGCAGGGCACTGCGCTCGAAACCGTGAACCGGATTGCATCTCCCTTCGGCTGCAGTCGCCTTGGCAACGTAAGCCAACTCAGCAGTCGCAGCATTTTGGATTAGTTTAAAGCAAGCTCCAAAGTGTATCTAGGACATTATAGGAAGCAAATCAGTTGTTTTTTTTTTTGTTCTTTTATTATAAATTGGAATCTCTATATTAAAATCCAATTTAAGGCACGTCATCGAAGGCCTCAAGCCGTGCAGACGACGACGACGACGACGACGATGAGGACGTCTTGGATGCACTCCGGTTCAGCACGAAATCGTAGCAAGCGGTGACTGTCAGGCCACACACAAATCATCGTTCGCTGCAGTGTTCGTGTTCGAGTTGTTCGATGGGGATGTCTTTCGCATTTCTCCAGACACACCGCGCTCTCCAAGGCCATCGCCAGACGGCACAGACTCCGCTGGCTGGGGCTGTTCGATCGTTTCGTGCCATTTCTTCTCAAACAGCGGCGGCCACGCCACGTCTTTCCAGCATCCGCTTTTTTCCGTTTCTTTTCCCGACGCATCGATCTCTCGATCCGAAAAACCCCGTCCGTATCCTAGGGCATTCGTGCAAAAGAGGGTCGAGAGTCGGCTTCTAGGATGTGCCGTAAGGCGCGGAACCATATCGTGACTGCACGGCTGAGCTCTCTGGACACGGTACAGTTCGGTCGGTCGGTCGGTCGCTCCGGATGATGTCAGCAAATTATTAGATTTGAATTTGATTGGGAAGCACGAAAACAGCGAGAAATCGATAGACCTCTGTCTGCCTCTCTCCTTTCTCTTCGTTTTCCTTCGTTTTCCTGCCCGCAAATCCTTCCAGTGCAAACTCGCAAACAGCGTTGAGTGAATCGTAAAGTTCGTCGCTTGACCGATTGGGTACATCGATCACATCTTGGCCATCGATTATGTGAGCCTGACTTATGCGAACGTGTTAGTGTATGCGTGTGTGTGAATGAGAACAATTTGCAGCTAATCAACACCTTTCGGCCACGGTCACCCTCTCGGATCAGATGATCGTAATCCGAAAGTGAAGTGCTCGCACCGCCATCCAAGCGCCTTCTAATCATCATGCTAATCAGCTGCCAGCTACTTATCGCATGATTAGGGCCGATTTACGCTGGCTAATGTAGATTGAATCGCACGCACACACACGTGTATTGATTACCCGGTTGAGCCGAGTTCGCGTGTGAGAGCATTAATGGTTTGCCGGACGTAATCATTGGTCGTCGATCCTAAACTCTTTGACCAACCTCAACGCGGCGAAAGAAATCAAAGTGGGCTTCTACTTCTCTAGTAGAAACAAACACAGCACCGCGGGTTGCCCTGTCGTTACCAGGGAGATTGTTTCATTGTTGCAACGCAAAGCAACAAACACAGCGCATCTACCACAGTCTGGCCACTTAGTTCAGGCGAGACACCGATTTGGGGTAATTTCAATTTTGAACTCCAAAGCATCTCCGCGTGATCGTGACCGAACCGGGGGGGGGGGAGGGGAAACAAGCGGAAACCCTCCCGATGGTCCAGCAAAAAACACCAGTAGCCACTCAACCTGCCCATCACAAATTGATCACTAATTTGTAAATCATGCTCTCGAAACCATCATCGAACCGGAGCAGAACCCGGAGCAAAGATCAACCGGCGCAACAACCGGCGCAAGGCGTTCATTAAATTTAACGGGAAAAAGCGGTGGCCACGGTGCTTCCGGACCAGACCACGGGCGCGCACTAGCGCAACCTTTTGGAAATGCGGAATGCCTATCCTGAGAAGAGCCCAATGGCCACGGTTCCCAGGACGCGAATCAATCGGGGTGATCGCGACGATCGCGCGCGCGCCATAGATTGCGGTTTACGGTGCGTCACCGTCACCGGATCGCTGCAGGTGTACGACGCAGCGCGCCGCGCGCGTGTGTGTAAGCGTCTTATTAATAACCGTTTTAAAAACTATTTATTTAATCACACACCACCACCACCACCACCACCGCCCTGGTACCCGGTAATTAGAACAAATAAAAATAAAAACCCCACAACCCCAACGGGCCCCCCGGTCCCCCCGAAGGGCTGGAGTAGAGGCCCGCGTCATGGATCGCGCTGCACCGCGCTGCAGTGACAACCGTTTTGTCTGATCGGAGATGCAAACCATCGAATTCAAGCGTACGTACGTGTAAGTGTGCGCGTCTGGCGTTGCAAATTACATGGATCGACGGAACCGAAGCGAGAAGCCGCCGCCGCGAGGAGAAACTGAACCGGATCACTCAACAGCAGCAGCAAACCCTGAGGACATCAGCGACCGAGCGAGCGAGCGAGCGCTCCTGGACCTGCGGTCACCTCTAGGCATCACAAACATTATTACCACGGCAGTGACATTTAGCGGGATCGAGAGCAAACTCCCTCCACAATCACGTTAAACCTATATTATCAACCCTTGAAAACCGATCGCGAGCGCGAGAGGGAGCGAAATCGAGAGATCGAAAGGCTTTTGCCACCCTTTTTGCTTTGGTTTTATGGTTCATAATCAACTGCTTGCAACAGGCTGGATCGCTCCCGATACGATCGTGTGTGTGCGAGTATGTGTGTGCCATTATGAAAACAAACAATCTGGCGACAGCAACGAGTGTCCGAATTATTAGACGAAGGCAGCAGCAGCATCGACAACAAGCGACCAAATTGCGGCACACATCACATCGCTGTCTGTCTCCTGCTCCCGGATCGTCCGGACCGGCCTAATTGCACATCATGGCACTTATGCTGCCTCCGTGAAACCGGCTAGCACCACCACCACCATCAGGCGTCGTCGGACACCGGTGACACCGTGACGCGGAGAAGACGAATACGGATCAACCGGACACGCAGAATTGGCGGTGGATCCGCGGGCAGGGGTTTAAAAAGGAAACATAAATCATTAAGATTGAAGAGAGTGCAACCAGTGCTCGGGAAGAAGGGTTGGGGTGTGTTGGTGCTGGGGCTGGGGCTGCTGTCTAGCATTTGGCACACGTTGCACCGCACCGGCTAGACCGCTTCTAGCTGCTGCTAGTGCACTGCTGTACGGAGTCATTGGTACACGCGTGGCCACCAGGCAGTAGGCTGCTGTTGATTACACAGTGATCGACACACAAAGCGTTGATCACTTGAATCACCAACAAGCTGAACAGTGCTTAGACAGTGCATTTCGCTCCTCATGGCAGTGACTGTTGTGGCCGCTTTACGCGCGATCTGATTGCAAGACAAAAACAAAAGACTCTCTCAACAAGGTCGATAAGGATAAACAGGAAAGAGGAGGAACATGACGCAGCGCCTGCACGAAGCCAAGGACTCGTCTCATCAAGCTGGTAAACGTGTGATTAATCTTATAATTTTTCAATTAATCATTCATCTCCAGAGAAGCGCTGCGGTGCACCGCATTATCCGATCCTCAGGGGCTGGGGATTGTCGGAAGCAACAGCAGCAGAAGAAGCTGATGAGGTGCTCGCACTGATGAGCCCCTCCAAGAAGAGATGTTCAGGGAATGTCTTGCAGCAGCAGCAGCAGTGCCAGTAGATCGTCGCTCACCACTCCGGCAATCACGCACATCACCAACCCGCCAGCCAACGATCGACTCCTGTCAATTGAAGCCCATCCAATTGGCAAATGAGGTTCTCCGGCGTTCAGCTGATCGATCAGCGGTCTGGCCGCAAGCGAGCAGCAACACCAAACGTGCAACCATTCCACGGGAGGCCAGCGAGATCAACGAGATCATCTTGCTGCTGCTCAGCTTGCGGGCTTAAGTCCGGGCGTTACCGAGACGATCGCATCCAACGATTGTACTTTATTTAATCTGAACACTTCATCATCATCATCATCATCAGTAGCAGTAGCAGTAGCAGTAGCGGCTAGATCGACTATGCTTGTGCGCTCACTAAACTAGAATCAGCAGCACGTGAATGAGGAACGCGATTGTCGCGCGCTAGTGCCGCCACCGCCGGAACGGAAACTAGTTGCAATTTTCATAAATTCTACTTCTTAACTGTCACCAGCGTTTGCTCCACCGTCGGCGTGTGTACAATTGGCCACCGGATTGGCACTGCCGTTGAGCGGCGTTGCTTCTTCCTGCGAGTTGCGATTCATTTGCCAAAAGACGAAAAGGATCGCTTTAACTCTGCTATTCTTAGCGATCCAACATAAATGCCGATTGAGATGTTTGTTATCTGAAATCCATTACAAAAGACATAAACTGCGACTGTTTTTATGATGATATAGTTGGTTATCAATTGTGAATCTTCCTTAAAGCGAACCACACACGCGCAATATTGTTGGCCAATGTTCTACGTTACTTGGATTTATTTTTCGAATTTTCCGGCTCTGTAAAGTATTTTTCAGTTTCTGAAAATATTCTGAACATATCAAAGTAGCCAGGAAGCCGGTTTAAAGATGGTCAGCGGGCGATTTACGATCCCCATAATTCAGTAAAGTAGCGATCTTTTCAACAGTAAATTGTCGTATTATCATCTACAACTACTAAGCCAGTTTGTCGTGGTTAAAAATCCTGCTGCTGCAGAGACTCGACATATGTTAGGCCTCCATCTAGGGCACTGCCGGTCCCAATGACCCATTCCTCAAATGTCCACTTTATGTTGCGTTGCGTTCCACACGAAATCCAAATCAAATGCAACAGTCGGTTCACATTCGATTCCCAGGGTTCCGTACTGTACTCTACTTCTACCAAACTAAACCAACCATTAGTATTCCATCGTCAGCGCTACCGATACGAACCACCTGTCCCGTGCACGACAAGACACCAAACCATCAAGACAGAAACCACAAAAAAAACCAAACGCACAAAGACACAAAAAAGAAACAAACTAGTGAAGCCGGAGCAGTTGTCACCGGCACTACTCGGTACCTTGGCGCTGGGAGTATGAAAAATCAATCAAAATCAATTTCGCACACCAATCGAGGACGAGAAGAAGAAGGAGGAGGTGAGGTGAGGCACACGAAAGCACATCAAGCGCTCCACCCATCACCACCACCCCCATCCATCCATCGAACCAATTCATTTCGTATTCAAACAATATATGATATGAGCTCACTCGAAGGAGCTCCTTCCCCCTGGTGCCCCCCGGTATGGTTATTTCTCTTTTCGTACAATCACCCCCTCGCCTCCCACCCCCCACCACCTGTCCCCGCGATTTGTTACCAGGCATTGTGCCCACCATCGTCGCTCTTGCCGTTGACGACGTTTCGCTTGATCGTTCGAGGGCCGCGCCGTGAGTGAAATCGAGAAATCGTGCAGCAAACCGCGGCTCCCGGGATCCGTCCGGGTGCCATGTCCAAGTGCAGTTCGCCAGGTCCAGGAGATCGAGCTACCTTTCGGCCGACCGTTCAAAGCAAGCTGACGCAGATGGCCAATCGCTACAATTCTCGGGAAACAAATAGGGGACGATGTAGTAGTAGTAGTAGTAGTAGTAGTAGCAGCAGAAGGAACGTCGCTCCGATCCGAGCCCAAGAACCGATCGATCCGAGCTGTTGGCCACGTGGTACGGTACCAACGCGATAATAACGCGAGTAATAACGCGTACTTTGCATTACAAAATCCCACATCTCCATCATCAGCTGGAGCTAACAGACACACACACACGGGACGCTGCTCTGAAGCCGAGCCGAACGCCGGGCTGGCGGGATGGATTTTCAATGTTACGCGGCTAAACATATTATGTAGAAGATTGCACGATGCATAAATATCGTGACCATGGCAAACCAGTAGCAAGCGGCGTGTTCTTCCGCGTGTGCAGAGAGAAGCATAATGTTGCTGCTGCTGCTGGTCGCGACCGAGACCGAGACCAAGAAGATGCTGGTGAGCATCGAAAGGATGGGTTCCGTTCGGGGAAGCGCAAACAGTGTCAGTCCGTTCTAGCTGTCCGCGGGTACATCCGTGGTGCTCAGCGATTGAAGCACCTTCAATCCACCGGTCCATCGAAAGCGCACACGCGAATCGCGAAATACTCTCTTCCGGTTCGTCTCGTTCGCCAAAAAGACGTTCCACGGGAGTCCGAGGGAACGAATTTCGCGACGCTTTGTCTTCGCGCAACGCGTGGAATGAGAGACATTGGAGGGGGGATGTGGTGCGCGGCGATTACGTGTCCACCGAAAAACAAAAAAAAGCGACGAACGACCGCCACACGCTGGCCCCGGCTGACTGGGTGGCTGACTGGCTGCAGTGGCGACGGTCTGTTTGCCTCATTGTCAATTCGATTGGCGTACGGCCCGTCGTACCCCGGTACCGGTACCATCGGGGTCCGATATCGTCGTCGGTGCGTAGTGCATATTCCGTTCCGAGCTACCGGGTTTGGTACGTGCCAGGATGAGGGCGGAACCGAACGGAACGGAGCAGAGTGGGTGAGTGTATGGTAGCCACCATCGATCGAAGAAGTTAAAGAGCTTTTAACCTATCACATCAATGCAGCGATCGGTGTTGAATGATGAACAGTTCTGCTGTTTGAAGCAGTTTGTACAGTTTGAAGAAGTTTTGCGTTTGTTTCGGGTTTGTGATGGCACCTGGCGTCTCCATTTTTGGGGGCTTCGCGGGCAACGCGGTCGTTATATGGCTTTCAGTTCATTAATCCCTCAAATCAGTTCATTGGCTAATGCTTTGTTTTGTCGTGATTAGAATAACGTTCTAGTGACAGTTCTATGTTGCTAGAGAGCTTATCTGCATTCCAAGAGCATTCGATGTAGAAGACACATAGCAGGTGGCAATTGATTGTTACAATTAAATCAAAATTGATCTTCGGATCCAATACGTAGTAAGTCATCTCTGCACATCATTACTGTTTTATTTTATGTAGCTATAGTATGCTACAGTTACATGGTGCGCCATCTAGACAGGGCATATTTCAATGCTTTAAAAAACGCTTGATGGAACAGTAAATAAATAAAATGAACCAAAAATGGAAAAAGTACAAAGCATGAAGAAAAATAAATCAGTTTATTGCTGATTTCTATGCAATGTGTGATAAGTTTAATATCCACGTAAATACTTATCTTCTCATAAAGGTTGACAACTTCATATCATGGACATAAAAAAACATAACAATTAGAAACAAAAAATTGAGCAAAATTATATAAAAAATTAAGCAAAATTAAAAGCTAGCACTTTTGCAAACTGTTGGCAAAAAATGAACTATTTCCTTGAAAATACTATGGCAGTCATGAAAACGTTAGTCGCTTATGTTAACATCGAATCACATCGAAAATAAATGGAAGCCATAGAGGAGGATTTTAATATACTTCAGCTACTTCCTGCAATCGAATCGAAAGATGATCATACAGATTGAAATCGCAATAAACACTCGGAGCTACGATTGAGCACACGTGTTAGCGGCATCATGATCACTCGTGGCGATGTGCCTCATCATTTTAAAGCTTCTCAAACGGTGAACTGACGTATCACCCGTGCCGTCCATACGTCCACGAAAGCATTCCACCTGACTCAGCGGCCAGCCCTACCAAATGCATCGCATGCCGGTACTCCGATGCACGCTAAGAGAGAACTCCCGAAAAGTAAACTCAACCAAACCAAACGTACCGAACGAACGTACCAACCAACCAACCAACCATGGAGGCAGCACTTTTTCACCTAGATAGGGAAAAAAAAAGGCTCAATTGAAATCATGACTGCATGCGCGGAATGCAAATGGAGACCGATTCCGATTCACTCCCCTTCCTAACCAGACACCTTGTCTCGTCCCCCCTTCGGGGTGGGGATGCTTGCGAAATCCGCATGTGAGGAGGGGCGCGCACGAGGCCAGGAAACGCAACAGGCGAACCCGCCGAGCGCTGGTTTCGAATTCATTTTGTTTCTCTCTTTTTTTTTTTTGGTTGCATTTCTTGCGATTTGGCGAGAGCCCTTTTGCTGCTGCTGCTTCTTCTACCTTTTCTCTTCCATATATTACCATACGGTGGCCGCGGCCACGATGACGGCGACGTCGACGGCGGCCCCCGTGCTGGCATGCACCGCACAAAGACAAGCGCACACGCGATGATGCAGTGATCCGGTGAACCCCACCTGCACCACAATGCATGCACACACCGTGGCCTGCACACGATACAACGATGCATTCACCGTTGTTGTTGCTGTTGTTGATGTTGTTGGATCGTGGCCATCGCGCCCGACTGTTGACACTGTCTGAGTGATTCGCCAATTCGCTCGCACATCACTGTGTCTTCGTGATTCGTGTCCTTCGGTCACACACTGGGGTGTGCGTGTGTGCGTGTATGTGTGTGTCGGAGCCCTGACCGGCTGACTAGTGAACAGCTGATTTGCGTGGCCCCAAAACGCGATGCGCGACGATGCGTTCGATGCGGTGCATCGCATGCATTGGTTTCATCCGTTTTTGGGGCCAGCAATGTGCGATGTGGAGAAGTCATCGTGGCCTAAGGCAGACCCTGGAACGTCGCCCGGTGGCCACAATCGTAACTTTCACGCCCTCGAATACGAAACACGATCGCTCGATTGATGGACGATGGTGGAACATGAAATCCGAACGACGCAATGGAAGAAGAGGTTACTCAACGTTCTTAAAACCGGCTACACACACGCGCAATATTATTGGTTAACATTCTAGGTAACTTTGATCTAGGTAACTATGATGGGTCTTGTGTAGTGTATTTTCAAAAACCAGAAGCCAGAATACGCTAAATAAATCAAAGTAACCAAGAATATTGATGAATAATATTGCGCGTGTTTAGGCTTTAGGTGAAAAAGCAATAGACCAAACCTAACAAAGGTGTTTTTTTCGGATTAAAACATATCTTTCCAAGCGACAAATTTATTCCAAAATCAGCGGATCAAACCATCCATCCAGCACCAGCAGGTTTTGGTCCAACTCGGCCTGTGCCACTTAGGCGAGGCAGCTCTTGATGAAGCCATAAGTATCGCCATTAAGAAGGAAATCCCTTTTCGCGATCAAACTATATCATTATCGCTTCATGCTGCTCCGACTCTAACACCGATTTGCTTTGGATTCAGTTTTAGGAGGTTTTAGGAAGCGTTTAACCTTGACACCGGACTGCCACCTCGCGAACGTTCTACCCCCTTGGCTTACAATCGGTTACGGTGCTACGATCAGCAATCAGACCGACCCGTCACCATCGCGAAATCGCCCCGAAAGTGCGCATCGATGCGCATCGAAAGTCATGTCAAAAGCCGCCAGTGAAGGGTACTGACGACGACGACGACGACGACAACGCTTGGCTTGACTTGGTTCAGTGCAGGTCCACACCGTGTTTGCAGATGACCTTTCGGGCCATTACTGTTCCTCCATCGATCATCAGCGTCAAGTCCATCAAGGGTTCAGAAATCGGAAGCACCAAGCGCCAACCGAGATCGAGGAGGAGGATCTTCAGAAACCCCGAGCTGATGGTAACCTCGATGTGACATCGATTGCATTGCGCCGGAGTCTATCACCACCACTACCAGCAACAGTGATCGTACGCTCACGATCACGCGCACTCGCTTGGGGTTTTTTGCGTAGGCGACCTGTCGAACAAGATCAGCGCACACGTCGCCGTCGTCGTCGTCGTCGTCGTTGAGGGCCTCTAACGATCTTACGCCACTCGGTACATGTGTGTGACCTTGTTCAGCTCTGTTCCTCTGCCCCCGTCCAGCTCCAGGCCTCCAGCTAACACTCCTTCTTCGCTCGCCTCTCTCGCCGGAAGCTGGAAGCGCGTGAGGGCGCGAAGCTCGCACACAGACACAAGCAGCGATCGCGAGCGCCGCGTCTCAGCTGTGAGGTGATCTCGCGCCTACGCCGGTTGCACTTACGCCCCTTCCCGCTGCCGTTGTCGCCACTCGCCAACGATGGCCGGATGGTCGTTAAATTGGTGCGAATACTCAATTACCTCCCGCTCTGTGGTCGGTATCAAGTCCGATGAAGACACGCGTGATGGAGAACGGACGCTACAAGGTGTGACCCAAGATGCCAAGATGCGGACACAGACATCTCCATGGTTTAGAACCACCGGACAAGGGCATCAAACATCGATCCGGTTGTTCGAACGAAATTCGTTCCGGATCGCACCGTTACACCGTGACGCTGTGACGAGTGAAAGCGTGGCCAGCGTGTCGGGGTGGTTCGCCACAAAGTAGTTCTTTTGTGGTATTGTTTCAACGTTCAGCCCGACCGGGACCTCCAGAAGCTGTTTGTCTTGGAAAGAACCGTCTTCAAGGGTCACAGGGTGTATGACGTGATCCAGGTTCCAGCAGCAGCAGCACCGCCAGCAGCAACGACGGATCATCCGGATTTGTACCACCACCACCTAAGCCCAAGTCTACTGACGGATCGTTATGATGCTCGTCTCACGATCGTCAGCGATTCGGCCACGCCAGTGCCAGTGCCAGCGCCTCGCGTAACATTGTTTCACGAAATGGTGCCAAACAGGGCTATGGGGAGTGGCCGACGAAGCCGCGATATCATGATCAATCGGTCAGATTTAATAACCAACGGACGAACGCACTGATGACTCAGCTCAGCCTCGGTCACAACAGCATCCATCCACAAGCAACATTGTAGCCACAGCAAATAACCAATAAATTACATTCCAAGCGACATCGCCATCGCCTATTATCGGTGATAAAGTTTTATTGCCCGAAAAAGCCAACTATTTTTATGTATGTCAGCGGTCGTGGACGCGCTCATCGCTGCTGCCCGTTAGGGGGGGTCTAACACTGCTCTGTCACCGGACACTGGAATGCCGGGCAGGCCAGGGCGGGGGAAGATGATCGCCATCGCGCCATCCGACGCGATGAAACGGAAAAAAAAAATCCGCGCCAAGCATATTGCTTTTTTGGACCGCGCAAAGGGTGGTGGCCACGGTGCTCGCGGTGGTGGCGTGATGGTGGTGGCGATCGTGATTGATTCGTTAGCCAAACGACTCCGACGACTTCGATCACTACGCCCTGGGGGGAGTGAGCTGTGGAGGAGGGACTGACACGAAATGCTTCGATCACGCTTAGCAATATGGGTTTTTGAGTAATTTATGATCCAGCCATCATCATCATCATCATCATCATCAGCATCATCGTCGTGATCCGCCCCGGTGGGGGCCACGACGAAGCGAAAGAAAGTGTGCCAAAGCCGCCGATAAAGCTGATGACGCTGGTTGGTGGTGCTGGGAGCTGCGAGTGTTCTGTTGTGACGGCAGCAGCTACGTAGACGCTCCTCAACGCCCCGGAGCATCGATGTTGGTGGCTCACAACCAAGATGTCACACAGTTTGCAAATTGAATTTCTATTTTGACATGGCCAGTGATCAAATTGGTTTACGATGATCACGAATCATCCTTCAGGTGATTCCTATAGGATGGCAGAGAAAATGGCGCCGAAACCTGTTAGTCATCAGTTCTTTCCAGGACTTTCTTCCAACTATGTCTAGTTTGAATCGAAATTAGATATTTTCTAAGCCATAAAATCATATTGACTCCATCCATCTTGGATAGTTTTGGAGTTCAATAAGTCCTTACAAGTATGCGTTGAACCTGTTTCTTGTAAAGGCGTCTCTAGGTGCAAGATCTAAGTAATCCTAGACTCATGAGATGAATCTGGAAATGTCAAAGATGGAGATTAAAGTTACCATTGGCGTATTGCGCCATAGGAACAAATGTCGCATTGCTTGTTTGGTGGTTCGGACCTCGGGGAGTGACTTACGCAGTAGTAGTGTGTTGTATGGAATTTTAAAGTATCTCTTGGATATTTCAAATTAACAAATTAAGGTTTATAAGTGCTAAAATCAAATCGGTATTTTACAGCAAATACTATAAAAAGTGAATACAATGATACATTTGTCATGTTGTTTGGTTTGTATTGCCCAAATAAGCGTCTGTTCCAAAAGCTGAACAGAAACTCAAAACAGATCGTAAGTATTATTTCATAGATCATCCGATTTCAACTATTTATTGACCTACTTCGAACCTTTCCATAATGCTTACCAGAACGAAACAAAGAACATTCCAGTGCATCAACATCACACAAATGAATTTGAGCGCACGAAGCAATCGTTAAATCGTTTAATCTAATCTTAACACATCACCCAAGATCAATCAGTTGGATCAGTTTGAATGCTCCACTGGCAAAGATCGCGAACTTCTCCCTTCCCCCTGCTCGGTGCCATTACCAACAATATCGATTCCCAAACACCTCGTAAACCAAAATGGTAATGGAACCATTTATCACAAAACGTCGAGCAGTGCAACTAATGCACTGCAAGCACCGGTGAAGTGAACCCCGGCCCCCGAGGGGGTGGCACCTGCTTCAGGCACCGTCTTACCGGAATGCCGAGTTGCCGTGCCGAGCCGAGCCGAGCAGAGCCCTGTGGTCCACCGTGCAAAACAACATTAGCACAGCATTCCTAGGGGACACCAAACCAACCGGCGATCCACCGCACACACGTGCATTCCCAGGTGCCGATCGACCGGGATGACCGGAATGGAAGGAACCGCGAGCGGCCCGAGTGTGGGCACCACCACCAGCAGTGGAAGGGATGGAAAAATATTGTGAATGAATTGAGATTATTTATTAGAGCTTTCGAGATTAAAAAGTTGTTTCCCCCCCGTTCATCGCCAGAAACCAGTTTCCGCGCACTTCAAACGGTTGCTGCTGCTGCTGCTGGTGCTACCGATCCCCTTCCCTCCGGTTCGTGCGTCACCAAACACTCGCGTATGCGGGTTGCGCGTGTGACGCGAGGCGCGCACTTGAAGCAGCAGCAGCAACGAGCTGACCTTGGACCAGATGATCCCTGGTGCCGGTACTGGATGCCATGCCATGGTGATCGGCCATGCAACCAACCGAGCTACTTGCTATCCCCACGAGTAGATTGATACACGAAGGGATTACGATCGATCGAACCCGGGACCAGACCACCATTCATCCTAGCGTGGAACGTCGATCGACGCAACCTGAACCAGTTTTTTTTTTTTTGGTTTCTCTCTAGGATCAATCGATCGACCATCGATGCAGCCATCTTCTGATCGGTTCAATAAATTAGCCAAAGCTCGAAGCTGTCTTGCTTGCCTCCAATCGGATACGGTTTGGGGGTTTTTTGGGGAACGACGATCTCTAGTCTGGCCGTCCCAAATGCCCAGATGCTCCAACAACCCACTGCACTGTGGTGTACGATCGCGAGGATCACCTTCTCCTACGATGAAGTGCATGATGCTCGATGCTGCTGCTGCTGTTGCTGCTGCTTCTGGCGGCCACCATCCGACCCGTGATCCGATCCGAGGAGCAAAGCCAATCCGTTGCGATGCGCAATGCGCGCGATCAGCAGCGGCACACACACACACACACACACACACACACACACACACACACACAAACACACGATCTCTCTGGGGGACAGGTTATCTAATTAATTTGTGTGCCCACGATCGACCGTCGATGCGCTGCCCGTACGTGTGTGTGTGTGTGTGTGTGGGTCGCTTAGAAACATTCCATGACAACCACCTTGTCCTCCTTCTTCTCCTCCTCCTCCACCTCCACCTCGTAGGTGCTGCTGCCAACAACAACGGCGGCGACAACGCGGTCCCCTCGATCGACGTTTCGAAAGACGATCGAAGACGAAGCCACGGAGCTTAGGAGCAGTAGAGACAGTGGCCCCCCCTCCCCCTCCCCCTCCTCGCAGGTGATCCATGCCCGCGTGATGATGATACAGCATCGAGCATCGAGCGAGGTGCGGCACACACCGCGGACCAGAAGACACCCGGGGATTGCCTAGACCTCAGGTTTTTGAGGACCCCCGAACCAACCACACCAACAACGACCACGACGACGACGACCAAGACCGGGCCTAAAGCCCAAATAAAACTAATAAAAATCCCCAACCACCACCACCTCCAGGCCACGCCACACCTCTTCTTCCTCCTCCACCCCTCCGCCCCTCCGTTTCGCCCACCGAGATCGGAGTCGATTTCACGTCGGGGTCGGGTTATAAAAATATATAATCTGCTAGATTACTCCTCTATCTAAATCTAACAATGTAATAACTTATATTCAATGTCATTTGTTAGGTTAGGTTTCCTTCGCCTCAGCACTCGCCACGCTCTCGACTCTTCCTGGACCTGTATTGATGGGGAGCTAGAGAGACACACAGCACCGGAGAGGACGCTTGGTTCTGTGGTGACGGCAAAGACGAAGCCGCCGCAGCCGCGATTTCGCTTCGATCTTTTCGGGATTTTTTTTTTTCGTTTCTTTCGTTTCTCGGTGGATTGGTCTCGGCACCACCGGCACCGTCACCGTCACTGGCACCACTTTTCTGCTCTTCCCATTGCTACGTTCCGTTCTAGCGGCCTAGAGAGTGCCACGATGATCGTAGCCGCGAACGCGCGATCGATGTTTGGTGGGTCCCAAAAGCCCCGAAGAAAGTGTGACAAACATTGGCGTAGCGGTGGTGCCCCGAGCCGGGGGAGGGTGTGAGGTTCGAGTGACTCCAGAACGACTCCGTCTCACGCAGTTATTGGTCGGACCAACTAGCGGCTTCTCCCTTTTCTTTCCATTTTTACAATAAATCGTTTGTTCGGTGAGTGCGGAACGCGCGAGCTCTAAGAAGGAAGAGAAGGAAGAGGTGAAGGAGGAAGAGGAGGGCACGCAATCTGGCTGGCCTTCGCGCTGAACCCGCGAAGCACCCAGTGCGGGGAGGGGAGGGTGCAATAATGGTTTATTGTTTGTTACTGTTCCTGGCGGCCATTTCCACCATTTGTGTGTCTCGTTTGGAAAATACCGAAATCCGTTGTTGGCTTCGACGCTGTTATTGTTGTTGTTGGTTTGGGGACCAATAAAGTCTAGCAATTCAGTGGGTCTAGTCTACTATTATAGCCTTGAACTTCGGCGAAGTAGCTTGAACGCATCACTAGGACGTAGTTTACGTGGTACGGAATCTTGTACTGTATTAGGATTTTTAAAGCAGTTTCTATTATTTCACTTTGCAAATGGAAAATAATCCAAGGAGCCATCCAAGGAGGTTATGTTTCGTCGTGTGTCAACTGTCACAGCTGTCACTTCCGAACCGTCATGGCTGCACCAAAGACGAAGGCTCGTCCTCGTGGTTTATCGTTTCTCTCCCTTTTTTTTGTTTGTAGTGTTTCCACCACCGGGAACCACTTAATCTAGCGCCGGACGGTTGGCACAATTTGTGCAAAAAATTATCATCCAATGGCCAGTGGCCGTGCCGTGGCAGCCCGACCCCGGCTGTCATCACTCACTTGGGCTCCACCGCTCCAGAACAGTGTGGACCCACCGTGAGCAGTGGGTCCCTGGGAGTGGTGCCCGGGAAAAACCTTGAGTATTTTTATAAATAAGGAAACCTCCCATTGCAACAACAAACCCTTCGCTTCCCGGAGGTGGTCGGGGGAATGGAGGAACTTTCCGGTCACTTTCCAGCCAATTTCATCGTCGACCGTTAAGGACAGTGCCGCCGACAGAGGACCTTCAGGTTTAACACCACTGCCGCCGCCACTGCGTCGCTCACGTCACTTTCTGGACGCGACGGTGGCTGACAAATGAAATCAAAGCTTCCGCCGGCTCTTCCGATCCGAGACTCGGTCCGACTGACGAGTTAGCGAGCGACGCTAGGCATGCCGCTAAGAGCTGTCTAGCTGGCTCACTGTCACCGTGTTGTTCCCTGGAGCACCAACGGACGAAGCCACGGTTCGGAAGCCAGGAAGGAAAAGGAAAAACTTTGTTATAATTTGTCTTTGTTGTCAGCAATTACGCACCGGTTAGTAGAGCAGCAGAATCAGCAGTAGTGAGCACTCTGCCGTTGTCGTTATTGCAATTGAAGGGAAAGGAAGGGCAGAAGGCTGCTCTGGACTCACCCAAAACCGGTCGGTCGCCGTGTCGGTGCGTATCTCTTCTCTACCTTCAGGAACATCTTTGTGAATCCTTTTTTGGGTTTTGCGTTCTGAGACAACGGTCGAGATAGACAACAAGTAAGGTCTGGCGCTCGGAGAGAGCGACCAGAGGGTACATCTGCAGGTTCCAGTTCCTTGAAAAAGCGCCAAATTCAATCCAAGCGACAACGCTACGCCATTCCTGTCATTCGGTGTCAGATCGGTTGTTTTTTTTTTTTGTTTCTTGCTTGCTTCAAACACAATGGATCTGCATGTGGACACAGTAGGCCACGCTACAGTGGTCGATTCGTTTTCCGAAATACACCCCTCAGGGGTTGCCTAGTGAGCGAAACAGAGTAAGCCAGGAAAACTGAGTCGTACAAAACTGAAACAGGTTTCCACCGTCTTCGAGGATAACTCTGGTGCTCGGGACAGCCATGCTGTCTATTCCAATACAAACGAAAGAGAGAGAGAGAGAAATTGGCGGCGATAGGCTGCCCACCTTAGGGCAACCGGAAACTCGCTGGCCGGTAAGAAAAATGGGACAACATTTTCCCCCTCCTGTCCGGCATGCGAGGTCCTTTGCAGCCAAACACGATAAATACCTGTTCCCTTGTTGATGGTCCGCTCCGGTGTGCGTGCGTGTGCGCAACAGAAAGCAAGCAAGGGGATTCGCCAGCGAGACTGAAGTGACTGAGAGGGGAACGCGAGGAACGAGCGGAATTCCAGTAGCCGCATCAGCTTCAATGGCGTTTGTTTCCCGGCTCCGGGTTCACCAATTCCAGCCAGCAAATTCCGTGAAATTCCAACACAAAACAACCGGGCACAACAATTGAGTCAAGTCCACCAAGTCGTCCCTACGTTTACTTGGATAGTCCTCGTCGCCCGAATTTTTTGCCAACTAGAACTGCTGGAAGCAAATGGGAATGTGTGTCTTCGCAACAACACACACACATTCTGGAGAGACTGCTCTCTCTCTCTCTCTCTCTCTCTCTCTCTCTCTCTCTCTCTCTCTCTCTCTCCAAGGAGGATCAGAAGACGCAGCAGCTCCCAAATCCAAATTTCCCGTTATGATGACGAACTGCAGACGGTTCGAGAATGTGGAGCAACTTCAGCTCCACACATCAAAAGAAAAAAAAAAACACCGAAGCCGAAAACACTTTCCTCTTCATCCACGTCTGCGAGTGATCGCCAATCATCGAATGTCCCTTGTGAGCGGCCGGGGCTGGCGGCTGAGGAAGAGGTTGCAACGTTCACATACTTGCTCGCCCCACAATTTCCCGCACGCGCAGACGGACAGGCATTTGGTGGAGCGAACGTTAATTCTCGCTCGACACGCCAGCCACCGTCTGCTGCAGATCTCGTCTGCCGAGGATCGATCTTTCACGAACTCGAACACGACTCTAATGCAACCGAAAAGTGAAGATCTTGTGATCTACCAGAAAACTCAAAAGACGAAACTTGATCCAAATCGATCACAAAATCGCGAATATTCCGCGTCTGGAGCTTCCCTCGCGATAGCGGCACATTATCGCGACATAAAAGGTGCAAAACTGGCTCGCTGCACCTTCGGATATTTCGTTTCGAGACTCGTTTTTGGCTCCTGATAAGCTCCTACCGTGAACGGCGGAATTAAGATAGTCTTGCAACGAACATGCAACAGTCGCCGGCAAAGCATTAGTGCCAGCGGCAGTAGTCGTTGCTCCGTCTTCTTTTCCGATCCAATTCCGATCTTCTCTTGGTCTGGCCTCGGGTGCATGCGTGCACAGCGGGGATGCGTGCGTGTCGCACCTTGTCCGCATAACACGCCGCAAAATTTACTCTCGCTTTTAACTCATTCAGGTTTCCGCAAATTCATTCCGCTTGGACATTCGATTCGCGGCACTCGTTCTTTTTCACCTCATTCACTTCGCGTTCGAAGATGATCTCGAGGAATGTTTTTTCGTTTTTTCATGGTTAAATGTTAGAAGCACTTCGCTTCGCTGCATCCAAGCAAACCAAAGTACCATCTCCAGGCCACCTACTCCACGTCATGCTAGATGTGGTAGTTGACATCTCGTCTCGGTATAGGCGTACCGGGCCGCAGCGTCCTATAAGCAATTGCCATTCGCTGCACCCCAAAGCGAGCGGTGCAACTCGGTGTCTAACGCCATCTCTAGCACGCCGATGTCATAACCCGCGAACCATACCCGGGGCGGGATCAGTTTCGCTCGCCAATCCATATAAGGAATCGGATGCTCGATGCCAAACGCGAGTTCCACGTGAAACAATGGCCGTACGCATTACAATTGCAAAGTATTCCGCACATTTTTATGGGTCGCTCTCGTCGCATCCTTTTGCCGCATCGGCCTGTCATCGATAACAGATCCAAAACGGGAGGGAAGAGATGTGGAGGCAAAACCCCCTTGGAACACACACGCGGACATGGAGACTGCTCGTCCTAAGCCAACCCACGATTGCACGATGCCGATCGTGTGCGCACTAGCGATCGTAGCCAACAACGAGACCGAGACAGTGACACTCTTACTTGCAGCCAAACCAAACCAAAACCAACGAGAGCTTGCACCGGCTGCAGACCAAAATGCAGTTTCGATGTTTTGCGGAATCACGTTCACGTCCCGGGCGTTCCGGGCGTTCCTGTCTACACACACACACGCCCTGGCAGACAAGCAACATAGTCTAGAATCGAGCCGCTTGCTTCGCACCGGATGCATACCAGCAGAAGGTGAGGCGTTTCATGGGCGCGTAAACTGCTTCTCCAGACCAACGGAAAGCATGCTGGTGCTGATGCCTCTCGTGATCTGCATAGCACAGCATCATCTGCACTACTCCCAGCTACACCCTCCTCTGCTTCCTCTGCTTCGCGTTGCGCGTCTGGTTCGTCGTCTGGTGGTGCTCACATATGCTCGTACATGCTCGTGCGCACGCGGCTCCCAAAACAACAAAACGCCCAACATTATTGCCCTTTGTTTCTTTCGCTTGCAGCGCTGAAGGAGGAAGGAGGGAGAGAGAGAGAGAGGCGATTCGCGGTGCTGCATACCAGACGTCGTGGTGGTGGTGGCGGAACGAAATCGCGACGCGAACGAAACCCGCGCTCCACTGCAATTATTATGACATCCTTTTGGTCTTCCACCTAACCCCCCCCACCACCCCCATTTTGGGGTGGATCATATTTGTTGGGACGCTTCCTTCCTTGCGCACCCCTCATCCCCATCATCGGTGCACAGAAGCTTGCCAATGCCAGCCCTCCTCATGGCCCAATCCATCAAACGATCGACAGCGACGCGAAGATCGCGCAGGACACTGGACCCTAAATCGTTCGCTTCGTACGCCTCTTACGCGGTCAATGATATGGCTCGAGATAGATGCTCGAGGACATTAGCGGCCGCATCCGACGCCGGCATCCGCAAAACCCGAAAACGAAAGACTCTCCAC
>NC_064875.1:67898467-67908467 GCF_943734745.1 Anopheles darlingi
TCTACTCCATCGTATCAACCTCTCATACACCTAATGAGCATGTGCTGTGCCAAGGAACATAGCAAAACTTAAGAGTTTTATGATTTGCTATAGTTTAAGCCTCTATAGCTCATAGAGTTTAATCCTCTATAGTTTAATCCTCCATAGTTTAAGTGTACAGTATTGTCTGCATGGAATTTTTACTTCTACGATAGCAAACTAAAGCCGCAAATTTAATTGTTTTGCTCGAAAAGAAGCATTTTGGCAACAAATATCACACTCCTATACGTTTGATAGCGAGTTCTACGTGAAGCTGAGTCGCTAAATACCGTTTGGCATCCAAAAATATGTTTTAAAGGGAAAAAAAAGTTTTCTTCGAAATAAAAGTAATAGGTAATACTTAAGCTCTTTAACGATATCTATAAATACTTTAGACCAAGCCACCGATACACGATCTCCAAAAATAGCATTTAAACAATAGAACCCATGAATTGGCCTTATCTAATGTGAAAGATGGAAGTGATTTTTTGAAACCTGAAAAACCTTTAACCACACACTCCACGGTCACGGTGTGAGTCAGTGTGATTCGCATTCCTCTCAGCACACACACACGTGCACACAGGTGCCAATGTGTGCTTTGATGGTGGCCACTTTTTCGATCCATTTTTACTGGATTCTTATTGTGAGTTCTGGTTGGTTGGAGCCAAAGCGATAAAACACCGCTCGAAACCTGGCGTGCAATTCGAGTCCGGGTGCTGCTGCTGCCACCGCATCCCCTAGATCCCTCCCCCTCCTCAATTCCACGACATATCTTAACGATTTCCGCTCCACGTTAGAGAACCGAAAGCCCGGTTCTTAGAACATTTCGAGAGCGAGCTCTGTGAGTGCTTCCCGGCGATGCCGTGCCATGCGTTGTTGTGTGCTTTTCGATTGCGCAAAACACAAAACCTTTCACCCAACGCACACACAACACCCCCTGGTTGGGATGGGATGGGACGGAGGTAGGTTCGATGGGTGTCCAACGATTTAATTTATCGCATCATTAGCAGGTTGCCGCTGCGGTTGCGATCCCCAACAACCAACCAACCAACCAACCAACCTGCTGGCGGTCAGGACGTAGCGCCAAATAATCGGTCTCCCGTGAGCTGGACCTTCGTGACGCGTCGCGATTTCGATTACGTCGTCGTCCGCACGTCGTGAGAGGGTTCGACCTCGGGTTTCGATCATTTAGCGCCCCCCTCCCGAAAAGATGCACCAGACCCTGAGCAGCTGATGATGACCCTCTCCGAAGGTCCTGCGCGATATCTATCTGTACGGTGTGCTGTTCCTGCTGCAGCAGCTGCTGCTTCGGATGCACCGGTTGCTCCCGGAGCATCGATTCCGTTGAATTGATTAAGACATAATGCGCCACCGTTTTGCGCCGCGTACTCCCCTTCGTGCTCGAGTGTAATCAGCGCACGGAGGTGCCCCGGGAGCAGCCACGATGCGGAGATGCTGATGCTGATGGATTTTTCGGTCAATTTTCTGGAGAGTCGCGAAATCCGGTTGCTGTTACGGTACGGTCGACATGCTGTACACGCGGCGCACGAACACGAGACCGTGCCGTGCCGGATCGCGGCGATTGCGGAGATTCTCATATTTACCCCTCATCAAAATGATCCCCTTTTCGGCCTTCCACCAATCCCAGGGTCCAAAACCGATTTACGATTTTCTAATTAATTACAATCCAACCGCTTTGTGCGTGGACCGTGGACAGCGGCGAAAGATTGGCTGCATGTTGGGCAAACAGTGTCCGTCCATCCCCGGCGAACGCCCACACGAAATGAGGGACCGAAAACGCCTCGATTCGACCGATCTTCTGCTTCTTTTCTTCACCAACAAGAGCATCATCAACAACAACAGCAACAACAACAACAGCGCGGCTCAACGCAATCAGTAGCCCCTCAGCTCGTGGTCAGCGAGCGAATCGAGCGCGAATGCGCGCTCGCGCTAATCCCGCGATTTCTTCGGCACGATGACGACCCTTATCCTCCGCCAAAAACTGGATTAAAACGTGCTCTCGGACCACTCCGCCATTCCACCATTCCTGCTGCCGGACCATTCCTACACCAGACGCTGCGAACGATGCACGGATTTCTGTGTGTGTGTGTTTCAATTCCAAGTTCCCCCCGTTGGCTTGGAGGCGATGAAATGAAACATTCCTTGACCGTTCCACCCGGATTCTGACCGGGTTCTTTAACGCCCACAGGACCCACAGGTTACGAGTGCCCGGCCAGGCCAGCGCCAGCGGATGTCCCACAAAGTGCGTTGCGTGCGAGTCTCCGACCACCGAACCGAGGCCTTTTTCTGCATTCCTCCCCCTGCGCTCCGAAAACAATCAACGCCAACGCGCACGGCACTCGGTACGGAGATCAGGCACCTCCGGTGCGCGCTACCGGAATGAACCGGCTCGGATGGAAAATAAAGAGATTTTAAAGCCTCGATTAAGATGTTTTGCTTCGCGTCTTCGAGATGCAGCAGATGCGAGACGGAGACGGAATGGTGGTGGTGCTGACGGTGGTGGTGACGTTGGCTGGAAGTTCACAAATGAACGCCGGAACGCTGGAATTCCGCTTCACTTTTCCGCCGCCGGCTCAAGGACTACTTTCTTGAGGCATTTCTTGGCGGCGGCGGTGGTGGTGACGTTGCAGCGCAAAAGCCCACCAGTGATCCAGTCGTCATCGCATTGCTACCACAAATCCCGACGGTTTCCTTTTCTTTTTTCGTCGAGGTTAGGGGTTGTTGTGTGCTGAACCTTTCCGGAACGAAATCCACTTTTACTCGAGGCAATTTTACGCCATTTTGCATTACATTCTACATCCAGTTAGGGAGGAGGGGACGTGAAAATGGAATGGCATTAAAGCGAGAAAGACGGAAATGCGATCTACTTACCGAACAACCGACACGACGAGATGTCAACGCAACGAAGCAACGTCAGCGGCTAGCGAGCGAACGTTAAAGTCAATTTCATTCGACGTGTGCTGACGCTTCTGTGTCTGTGTCTGTGTGTATGTCTGGTTGCTGCTGCTTCCGGTTCTCTCCTTAATGCCCGGTTGATAGCAGCATCGGCATCTGCAGCAGCCAAACGTCGTCTCCTCGTCTCTTGTGCACTCATCTCTATCACCTCACGGGTTGTTGGTTAGACTCCTTACTCCCGTTTTGTGGCCGCTGTCGTGGTGCGTGTTTAATCGCACGTTCCACGTCACCACCATTCTCCCGAGCTGCCGATGATTTTGCTGGCACTGACTGTGGACAAGATAGTACGCCGGAGTCGCCGGAGTACGGCTACGGGATCGCTCACTCCACATTGTGGCCACCGGAACGCCCGATGTTACGCCCGAGGACGTTAAGACGGGTCCGGAATGATAGAGAAAAAAAAAGGAAGAAGAAGAGAATACAGGGAAAAGGGGAAAGAGAATACAAAATGAAGAACAAAATGTAGGAGAACAATTGCGGGTTGGGTAAAATTGAAATGCGAAACACAGGAATCCTGGCCAAGGGTGTGCGCCAGAGGTTGCTAGGACCGTCTCACCGTCCGTCCGTCCGTCCGGCCATCTCGATGCTTCTTGCGCGTTTCGCGAATTCCTCTTCTGTCGCAACTCTTCGTCAGAGTGTGTCTGTGTGTGTGTCGGTGTGTCCAACTTCACGGAATGATGAACCTCACAACGCTGCCATCGATGGTGACGAAGAAGACAAAGACGACCGTATCCGAGGTATCCCGGTCGCGCGCATCACGTCCTCGCTTTACCGAACGTTGTGCTTCGCAGGAGAAGTCCTAGAGAGCGCACAGTGGCGCATCGACGACGACAGCGACGACGACAACGATGACTCCTCTTCGCAGTTGCCCCCATTCCACCAGCCATACCATTCCCCCCCTGTGTTAGATTCCTATTGCGCGATTCTTCGCGATGATTGTCCATGGCGTATATACGCGGTGTGCCTTGGTGTATAGACACCTTCACTCGCTGAGTCTGACACGTAGACACCCAAGGTGAGTTCGCTTTAAAGTCGAGTGACGGCACTGCTGCTGCTGTCCCGGTTACGGGCTATGTTAAATTCGTCTTACGGGTACATGCGGAATACTCACCCAGGCACTTCGTCAGCTGCAACCCTCTACACGGTGCTGTCAGCAGTTTCCCCGTTTTCTTTCCGTCGACGGTCAGTCGTTCTGTCGATCCAACGAAACGAAACACCTTCTCAGTAGGCTGGAAGTAGAGTGGTGCGGAAAGTAGAAATCAAATCGCAATCGAGGCGCAGAAACGAAATGGACACACACTAGAACGGCGATAAAAATGGCGACTTCTCATCTGCGATGACTTCCCCGTGTAGCGTGTAGTACACACGTACCTGGCTTCCAGAGGGGCTCCGAACCGAACCGAACCGAGTCGCTAGTCGCTGCCTTGCTACTGGCAAGAGTGGAAAAAGCGGAACACGACCACAACCAAACAACGGCGCACGAGCATGTTTACGTTCTTTTGGCTACAACTCCACGGCATCCACCGGGCGGCCCGCGCCATCACCATGGTGACGACAGCGCCAACGCCAACTCCGAAAAACTCACCCCGCGTGGAAACGCGTACAAAGCGAAGAGTATTCAATTCATCCGAATGTGGTCCGCCCCTGCCGTCGCCGTCACCTTCGCTGCCACTGGCCAACCACAATCACCCCCGTGCCTGCAATCACCCCGCTACGCGCCGAGGGTTGAATATTGTTTTTGGCATCCATCCTTCCGCGGGGGAAGGACTGTGTCTGTCTGTGTGTCTTTTGGATCCTTGTGGAGCCCGCTTTTCCATGTGTTTGTGTGCACGGGAAGGCCCTGCTCTCTCTCTCTTTCTGGCGTACGCTTATCTCAATGTATTGGTGCGCCGGAACTCCCCCGGAAAACTCTCTCGTGGAAAACTCGACTCCGTCGGGCTGGTCGGTGTCTGTGTCTCGCAGTTGTGTTGTTGGTCTGTGTATATGTTAGTGATGCTGTTTGGGGGCCATAAAAAAGGGGATCCTGAAAATAGCTTGGAATAGCACTCGCCGCCACCTCCGCCTCCTTTGTTCAAATGCAACGTTAACAGCAGCAGCAGCAGACGCAATCCGGTGTCCGGCGAACCACTGAAAACACAACAACGCGATGGTGGAAACAGTGAAACCGCCGGTTCTAATCGTGGAAAATGCCCTCCTGGGCGAACAGCTTTTCTCAATTCGATTCCAACCGAAGCTAAAGCCCCCATCAAGCCGCTTACGAAACTGGAACAAAGTTTGGAGGACGAACGAAACCGGAGAGAACCGGGCGACCGCCGGCCACAGGGATGGGAAGAATGGAATGGAAGTTCGTTCATTGTTGCTGTGGTTTTTTTTTCATGTTTTTCATCATAAATATTTTAATAAAATTGGTTTTTCTTTTTTCTTATTTCTTGCCATTGTTCTTCGTATATAATTATTATAATAGAATAATAATAACTCTAATAATTAATTACTTAGCTTAGTACTTGTATTTCCATATCGTTTTTGGGTTTTTCTTTTTCTCTTCTACTTCTTCTTCTTCCTCCTCGTCTTCCTCTATTTCTTTTTCCTCAACTTCTTCTGCTACTTCTGTTTTGTGTTTTCCCTTCTACATTCCGCCGTTTCCGCTGTCTGCATTTTTTGCGGTATCGATTAATTCGATTTGTGGTTTTTGCTGCTCGCACTCGCCTGTTTGTTTGTTTGTTCAATTGTTTCATTGTTTGCTCAATTGTTTTTCTTTCTCTTACTGTTTCATTCATCTTGTGCTCTCTTTTCGCTTCAGTTTATCTTCGCTTTAGCATTTGCTACTTGTTTTACCTCTTTCTGTCGCTTTATTTATTCGAATTTTGTTTCTCGTATATGAAATGCCACGAATGTTATGCAGAACCGATTCCCGTTCCCCTTCCCTTCCTCGCCTATATATTACCGGGACGTGTGAGCGTGTATCTAGGCGTGACTTTGGGATGGGATGGCTACTCCCATCATGCATACTGTTACATTAAGTTGTGCCTTCGCCTGCTCCTTTCACTACATATCCCTGTTATCCTCGTTGCAGCAACGCAAAAAGGGGCAAGCAAAACAAAACAAGAAAACTAAATGGCGAACGGCCACTAACGAAACACTAAACTACATCATGGGCCGGTTGAAATCATGTGGCTTTATCATTTTGTGGGGATGGGAGGGAGAGAGGGAGGAAAGGCAAAATGCATCTGAAGAGTGTTCCCGCCTCCCACCGGGGTGTCGCGGCTTCTCAATCTCAAACCGCCAATCTGCTTTTGTGTGGAGATCATTGTTTGTGTTTTTTGTTTGTTTGCGGTTTGTTGGTATCGTACAGAATGAGCGGAGTGGAGGGACACATCCAACTAAGCGGATGCACCGTTCAATGCAATGAGACTACTTCTAACATAATTTTGATTTAATTTGTCCTTTTCGAAAGGGGGGAAACGTCCTAATGACAGAACCGAGGAATGCCAGAACCAAAAAAATACGACAAAACAAAACACTCGCTCTACACTCTGTCCTACTGTCTGACTTGCTCTAATCTGGGTGTCAGGCAGAACTTCTAGAAACTAGAATCAATTCGAATCTGCTTGCCTTGTCGATGGGTAACCATCGATCACTCACTTCGTTATGGTGGTTAATCCATGGTTCGAGTTTCTGCCGAGTTTTCTTTTTTCTACATTTGTATTTACAATTTGAGCAGCCGATTCGATCGAGGGGAGACGTTGTTGTTGTTACTATTGGGGGGCTAAATTTTAGTTTACTTCGGTTTTTGTTGCTGCTACTCTCTCTCTCTCTCTCTCTGTCTCTGTCCGCAATTCCTCAATCGCGCTTGCCCTACACTAGCTTTGTGCATCCCGATTTTGCACCGGGTTGTATCGGTTTCTTATTCGCTACCCTGCCAGTTTTACCTTTCGCTACACTTAACGCTTAACGGTATATGCCTTGTATGCCTTTTTAATCGTGTAATGTACGTTTACATTTGTTTGCCATGGTTTTTTTTGTATGTGTTGTTTCTTTGTGTGTTTAATGTAATGTTTTGTATCTCGTTTTACGCCGTTTTCCCACCTTCCATTTTACATCCCTATAGTACACACACATTCACACACACACACACACATTGTGTCGCCTCGACAGACTTCTAATAGAGCAATCATCGTACACAATCTCACTCGCAGGACACTAGCGTCCTCGTGACAAACGAAACACACATCACACCTCACTACGGGACTGACTAGTCCTTACATTGATTGATCACTCATTCACGCACGCACGCACGCACGCACGAACGGCAAAGATAGGGCTAACGTGGACTGACCTCGTGCATTCTTCCGACATTTCTGGTACTGGCGTGGGCTTCCGTTTTCGCGGTGCGCTGCAAACGCTTATCATATACTTTGTGCATACATTGCTGCAGGCGTGTCTGTGTGTGTTTGTGCCGTTAGTGGGGAGGTCCTAGCCTGGTGTCATTGTACGGCTTCAGTTCCCTGCTGTTATCGCTCATTGCACATGGATTCGATTTCGATTCGACACAACCCTCCACACCATTCGACATTATCTACGCAAAGTAACAAACAATCATACATTCAAACCAAACCCCTTTGTTTGACTTGGGAAAGCAAAATTAACAACAACAAAAAAAAACGTAACTTCGAGAGGAGCCTTCGTATGAGAGGGGCTGTCAGGAAGAAGGAAAGAGAGCTGACTGATATAGTATACATTCTGTGTTGTCTGTTTGACATGGCCCACGGGCATTCCAGAAGAATTTCCTTTAACTTTTGTTCTATGCTCGGTTGGTTTTGGTTTCGATGTTTTGTACAAAATATCGCATTGGGATCACAGGAACAAGAAAGGAAGAAACAAGAAGCTCAAAAAAATCCCCTAAGAAGTGATCTACTTCAAACACGAGATCTCAGAATAGATCGCAATTCAAGTGGATCAACAGTCGCTGTCGCTGTCACTGTGCACTTTCAGGCACTAAGTGGATCTCTCGCTTCAACTCAAGTGCGTTTTTACAAGACCGACACACTTGCCGGATTAGCGGAAACCGTTTTGCAACAATTTAATCCAAGTGTTTTTTCTGCGCTCCACTCCACGCAAACAAACACAATTTCGTCTTTAGCCCATCCCAGGTACAGAGGCCAGGCACTAGCACATCACCGATCGGCTGCTGCCTTTGCTGCCTTTAGCCGAGGAAGTCAACAAATAAGTCTCATTAAGTGATGCCGCACTAGAGCACCTAGTGTTAGCTCGGGCTCGGAATAACAAAAACATTTGTTTGCTAAATTTCCCCACAAAAACCCATCGGCACCCACCGATCACCGATCGAAGCCCTTCTGTTCTGCCTAGGACGATCTCTGGCCGGCTCTGTAGTTCTACGCTACGCTACGCGGACAACGAAAATCTGTACCCCCTTGAACCAAGGTTGGTGGTTCTAGATCCTGGAAAACAAATAGCCCCGGACAGGATCCCGATCTTCAAACGACTCTGCCCTCCTCGGGTTGGCAAAAAGGGATCAAACGTATCGCAGCGCAGGGGAAAATCCCGCCACCACCGCCCCTGCCAAAACCGCTGGGAAAGACCGCTTCGGGCGGTAGCAGAAAAACGAACCGAAACGTAGCACTCTGTAGCGGCGTGCGTGTTTGGCGCGGGTAGCGATCACCGGTGGCAATCCAATCATTACAACCTGATGGCCGGAATTTCCTTCCTGAAAGTCCAGCAGCAATTGGGATCCGAAAAATTCCCCGCACCGAAACACCGAAGCGCGCCCAAAAATGAACGGAGACACCGTACTACCTGGAGGCCTGGAGGAAAAGCGTAACAGTGGCCTTCGACTCGACGCTCGAAGAATTACATCTTGGGCTTGCGACAAAACGGAAAAACGGAAAACAAACGCGACTACTAAGGTAGCAACCGGCTGGCAACGCGCCGTGTGTTGCAGAAAAACTGTCAAACGCTCGCCTGATCCACCGGGAGCCATTTTGCCGACGGCAAATTCCTACTCATCGGTGGTGGAAGCCGTCGGTCCTCACTCTCTGGCGGCTTTTACACGTAACGCACGCACGCACTACTTACATGCACCGACACAGGCACGGTATCGGAGGGGAAAACACCTGAAGTAAACAATCGAACCGTACTCACGCGGCCTACTACTGCTACTATACTTTTACTGTGCACGCACGGAGTCGGCCACAGAGCCTTTGTACACCGGGCACACTGTTCGCGCGCACAAACACACACACGCACTGTGTACCACCGATCCTACGCGGTGATCACAAGCAGCACGAAAGTAGCAACAGAAACAGCCGCCATAACTAGAGTAGTAGCCTGATGATGACGGTGATGATGATGGCGACGGTGATGACGATGATCGCTGGCACAAAACTGCAGCACTTTTCTTTCCAGAAACTGTGTTTCCAACGCACTCCCACACACGCACACATACACTCGCTAAGAAAAGCAATAGACGAAAGGGGTGGGGAATTGTTTTTTGGATGACTTCTGCTTTGTTTCTGCTTTGTTTTATGCTCGCTCTCTTCCTCACGACATTACAACTTCTTTCCTTCCTTCCTCTCTTCCTTCCTTCCTTGCCGTCCACTACTGACACTACTCACAGCGCACCGGATCATCTGTCAAATCACGCCGACAGGACGTATGGTCGTCGTCGCATTCTACAGGGACTTAACTGGTGTGTGTCTGCGGTACTTCTTCTATGTGTGTTCGGTGTGTATGTGGTCCTAGCCCTTTCTGTTCCTTGAGTTTTTCCCTTTCCATTTTTGCCCGGAAACACAAGCAACGCACACACACACACACGCTACGCAACGCACCGCACCGCCTATTCTGATCTTCGCTAAACCGATAATAATAATTTTATAATAATAATGATACTAATAATAGCAATAATAATAATAGTAATTATAATAAGACGAAGAAGATGCTCCTAGAGATTCACTTTGTTAGCTTCCTCCTTCCCTCCCACACCCACGGC
>NC_064875.1:67910967-67915967 GCF_943734745.1 Anopheles darlingi
GGTGCGGGTGATGCGGATGGTGTGGGTGGTGCGGGGGCAGGTGCAGTTGCGGCGATTCGCCCCGTAGCGACGGATGCAGCGACGAGGGCGTAACAGCGGCTGCCGCAGCGGCAGCCGCACTTTGGTGATGCGCAGGATGATGATGATGGTGGTGGTGGTGGGAGGCCGCCGGATGATGCAGCATGCCGTTCATGGCGGCCGCCGCATGGGCCGCGTGGTACTGGAGCGGCGATCCGGCCGTACCGGTGCCATAGTGCGAGCTGGCATGCACCGGTGCATGCCAACCGTGCGGTGACGACATACCACCACCACTTCCACTTCCTCCTCCGCCTCCGCCTCCTCCACCAGGTCCACCATTTCCGCCACCCCCGTTGCCATTGCCGGCACCATTGCCTCCCTGCTGGCTGGAGGCGGCCGCAACGGCCGCTGCCCGGGCCGCCTGCTGCGAAAGGTGCATCTCCTGCTTCACATCCGCCGGATGTGGATGTCCGTGGGCAGGGTGGGAATGGGCGGCTGCGGCCGCGGCATGCAGTGACCACGGGTCGCTCGGTTGTAGCGCTGCCCACGGATTACCGCCGAGACCGCCGGTCACCGAACCGAGCCCGGCCGTGTTGGGGGACGGGCTCGAGGGGACGGCCACGGCGTGGTGATGGTGCTGGGAGGCGGACGCGGCCGCCACCGCCGCCGCTGCCGCTGCCTGATGATGGTGATGGTGCGGGTGGTGGTGGTGGTGGTGCATGTACTTCATCTCGTTCGCATCGGCCGCACTCCGGGGGGAGGACGTATGGTATCCGCCACCTCCGCCACCGCCACCGCCACCGCCACCGCCGAGGGCCATATCGAGTTCGCCGGCACCGGGCGACAGGTAGGCGGTGGCACCGGCAGCCATCCCCACCGCCCGCGGGCTACTCAGACCCTCCACGCTGGCCGGGTACGGCTCCAAGTTGGGGCTCACTTTGCCGATCTTCCACGCGAACGGATTCCAGCCAACATCAATGCCGAGGCCCGCCGTGCCTGCGCCGCCCACGCCGCCCGCGCCGCCACCGCCACCCCCGCCACCACCTCCCCCGTTTATCCTTTGGTGATCGATGGTTTCTCCGTTGGTGGACCGCAGCGTCACGAGTCCCTCCAGCGTCGTCCTTCCCTTCGACGACGACGACGACCGCGACGACGATGACGCCGACGATGACGCTTCCTCCGACCTTTACCAGCTGCTGCTACCGGTACACCACCGCGAAACCGGCCACGCGAAACTACGGCCGACCGTAACTGGGAGCTGGACTGTCGGCCGGGCGACTAAAACCTGACTAAAACCTCGCCTCACACTTCGCCTCGCCTTCTATGTTGCGCACCAATGGCTACGTGATGATCAACACCACCATCAACTTTGCATACTTTCACCACAGCGAGCCAGCCGCCAGCCCCGGTGGAAAAACGGAACACTAGACGACAAGCTAGAGCTAGAGGAACGACGGACGCTTCACTTCGCACTCACTCACTCACTCACATTTGTATCAGCATCAGGAGGAGCACTTGCTGACGATGACGATGATGTTGATGTTGGAAAGGATTTCATTCCAAGGACCGCGGAGCTGCTTCGCGATATTCTAATATTCTTTCACTCGCCCACACACGCACACACACCGCGATGACTCCACATGCAGCATCAACATCAACCCCCAGAATGATGCTCCCCACAGGATCCCGCTTCTTCTTCCTTCCTTCCTTGCTTCTCAGGCTCGATCTTCTCGCACACAAAGACACGTTTCTCTCTCTCTCTCTCGCTTCGCTCTCGCAGGAATTTGTTTGGGTTTTTTTTGGTGGCGGCGTGTGACCTCCTCCGCCTGCCCGCCCCTTCCCCTCGGTGGTCCGAGAGATCGTTCTCAGCACGCACTACACTACACAACAACACGGAACACGGAAAACGGAAAACGCGTAACGTAAAACGGGCGACTAGCAGCAGCCCCCAAACCAATAGTAAACATTCACGCCGTCGATGGAGCAGTGCGCACGACGGTCGACGGTGACGACTTGGTGCTGAAACCTTGGAGTTGCTGATCGATGTGCCGATGGCACCACTAGCATATCGCACGGGACACAGCCGGCGGCGGCGGCGGCGACCACTCCAAGGAAAAACGCACTACTGCTACTAGAGGGGCACAAAACACCGCAAACAACACGCGCGCGCGACGACGTCGACGGATTGGAGTTTGGAGGGAGATTGAGTTGGTCCGTGGAAGCCGTGTCCTCCTTCCCGGGTTGTTGGTTGTAGAGTGTTGCTGCCGTGGCGGCCGCCATCGCGAAATACCGGGGATTTCGAATTTGAATGTGCGAGCGAGAGCGAGAGGTGGCGAGAACGAGAGCGAGAGCGAGACGGAGCAATGGGTGAGCGCAAGCGAGAGAGAGCACGCAGCTTTCCGATTTCGGCTTCGGGTACGTGTTCGTGTTTTCGAGCGAGAGCGAAACATGGTGCGAGCGAGAGAACCGAGCCGAACTCCCCAGACCGACCAAATGACCACCTTCTCACTATGGCGAGATCTTCTCACTATGGCGAGGGGGTGTGTTTTGGAATGAAGCGATTGGTGCTCAACCAATGTGGACACGAGGCGGCCATTCTGCTTTTGCTCTTCTCGCTCGTGATTGGTCGGTGAAAGTGAGGCTGCTCACTTCGGGTTTCTCAGCCTCACTTCGGGTTTCTCAACCTTCCTTCGAGTTTCTAAACCCCACTTCGGCCACGCTTCGGCTCCCTTTCGGCAAAAGTTACCTCACTTCGGGTCCACTTCGGGCAACTTCGAGCGCCACGTGGAGCGCGCACGTGCGTTTTTCGAATTTTTCCGTTTTTAACGGCATTTTCAAACGTTTTCAAACCATTTTTTAACGGATTTACTGAACGGATTGAATTGAAATTTCGAACTATCAATCTTTACACTATTTAGAACACAGGAACACAAAGGAAAATACAGTTTATTACATCCTAAACTACTAAAGGTTGGTCTAAAGTCAATCTAAATCCATATTTCCTTTAATTGCTAGAATTTATGTATACGGAGCTAGATGCAAAGAACTAAATCAGTACAACACTCTAACGGCGGGCAATGTTTCGCCGAAAACTTCTGGTACACCTACTCCATCGTGTGGAATTCGGGCTCATAGATATCGGCCAGCTCCTGATCGAGCGCATGACAGTCGCGACGGACCGGCTACCGTACAGTTGCTGCTTGACGAAAGAGACGTTCGGTCGTACCTGCGGACGCTTATCCTTCATCACACGGGCGTACATTTTTTTTTTAATTCGTGGCCACGGGCCGTGGGCTTACGGGCTGCTCATTTTCGTGTTAGATTTCTCGGAGTGGAAATCCTTGTTTCTATTCATTCTAACACGCCGGTTCCCTCTCCCAGGAGGGTAGTGGTTTTTTGGGTGAAAGGGAACCGGGAGCTCCAAACTCCATTCCCGTCGGGAGTCATGGAGGTTGTGTTGTTCGTCAAATTGTTAGTAACTCCATTCTACGGCAATGGTTTGAGCGAAGTTCAAGCGGCGTGTAAGTATGCGTTTTCGTGAGTTTCGTTTGTGTATTTCACAATAATTGCTTCAAAATTTATGATTTCTTTAGTTTTAAAAGTGTCTAATAGTTCACAAATTGGTTTTGAAAGTGAATACTATACAGAAGATTGCTTTTAGACATCTTATAACTTGAAATAAGTTGCATAGAATTACTTTAACGTTCCACAACAACACTAACAGCAGCATCAAACGATACCACAAAGCATCCTGCCTTACGGGAGCAACGAATGTGTCAAAAAACAAATGTTACAGAATGGCCACTTCTGGTGCCACGATTAGAACCCAGCAAGTGTGCAGCAAAAACACCAAAACGTCCCCAAAACGGTAGCAAACCGAAGACCAAAAACCTTAAATGTCTCACTTAATTGCGAAACTTTCGCTCGCCATCAGAATCAGTGAAGTTGCCAACAGTAGCAGCAGCAGCAGCAGCAGCAGCAGCAACAAAACCGCACCAGAGAGAACACGACACCCCCCACTCAACTACCCTCTCCATGATACGATGTGGGCATTGCATCATTATCATCCGTGTGCGTACGATCTTAAAGCTCGCAACACACGGCCACCAGCCTCCCGGTGTAAGGCCCAGTCAGGGTCTGGAGTAGCAGCAGCAGCAGCAGCAAGATGTAGCCGAGAGATTTGGCGTGGGTTTTAAAGCTTCCACCCCTCCCCGGGCACGGTGATGCCGGGGCAGTGGGCGGAAGATAAAATTATCTTAAACTTTGTGCATAAATCTTGCAGCCGAAAGAGGAAATCATGGGGAAGAGTACGGGGGGTGGGTGGGGAGGATAGCAGCATAAAAAACCCGCGCGCAGCCCTCCCTCTCTCACGCACACGCGCATCATGACGACGATGACGATGACGGCGGCCAGAAAGTGGTCGCTAGACGCTCGCCAGACGCCCATGAAAAAGGATAACGATGGACTACCACCACCACCATCGCCGTCGTCGTCTTCGTCCTGTCGCGGAGTTTCGGTGACAACACGGCCACAACACGGGGCGTCACAACTAAATTAAACAACCATTTTTCACCTAATCTGCGTTACCCCCCCTCCCCCGTTTCCCACTGTTTCCCCGCGTTTGGTGTGTGCAATGTCAATCCGTGCCCAAGGCCAATCCGCACGACTTTTTCGCGGGGACACGACGACAGCGACGACGACAGCCGACCCAAAACCCAAATCATCACCCTCCGCACCCCCTTTCGGGGCAACGGAACAGCGAAAATCGATTTATATCAACCCCACCAACTGGACTGGATTGCGGGCATCGCGAGGGCGACTGTCACCTTCGAATTAAAGTCCGAGTCACGGCAGATCACAGCAAGGGGTGCATCTAATCTCCCTCCTGGTTCGCCACTCCCCTCGCCCCCCGCCCCCCCTTCCTTCAAGCGCGAACAAACATTTTGTCTCCATTATTTTGGGTTTTGGCTTTTTCGGTTCGG
>NC_064875.1:67923467-67925967 GCF_943734745.1 Anopheles darlingi
AAGTAAACTTATAGACAACATCTTTTAGACATTTCATATCGAATCGGAACTGGAACAGAGCAACGAAACAAAAGAGGGATTAGAATATTCGGATTCGTGCTCTTTGATGAATTGAATGATCAAACAATGTTTGAAAGAAGCATTTATAATGGATAAGGAATAGCGTAATCAAACTAAGATGATTATATGAATGTAATAAATAAAGAAAGTCAATACACTAACACTTACTGCATTCTTAGTTTCCAGGTTGAACCAAATAACAGATTTCTCGATCATAGAAAAGCGAGAACATTAGAGGAGTAACAGAAACGATAGATAATATCGTTCTTCGGTTAAGCCTTAATGCAAAACATGAAAACATGGCTAATATTTGTTTGAAAATTACAATCGTGCGGCTCTTTATACGATTTTATTGCCAACAGTCACCATCTTAAGGCCGAAATCGAATATCTAATGAGGGTATCTTCAAAAACTCATTGAAATTATCGTTCAAACAGTTTCGCCATTAACTAAAATCGTACTTTTGTAGCAAAGGAGCAGCACCGGCATAAACAGCCAAGCTTTACCCTTGCGTATTTGTAATTTCTCTCTCCCAAAAAGGCATCTCCCCCGCACCGAAACAACGCAAAACATTTCATACCAACACGCGTGCTTAACGCCTTGTTCAACGCCATGTTCCAGCTGTTACACCCGCTTGTTCCACTTGCTCCATATCGATGACTCCAACCGACTGGTCTTGGCCCCCATATTCCTGGCCCCGGATATCGGAAATGTGAGCAGCCACTGTACTGCCAACAGAAATTCCAAATTTGCATCTCGAAACAATTGGCACGTAGAACGCACATTTTACATGCCGGCGTACTTACCCCGTTCTTCGACGGTTAAGTGCGTGTGTGTGGCCGCCAGTAAGAAAGGAAAGTTTAAAAGTCGGAAGGAAATTAAAAAGCCAACCAGCGGGGAAACCGAATTGGAATGTAGAACGTAGTCGTCAAACGCCAGAAGCGGCTGGTTCCGGTAAGTAATACTCTCAAACAAATATTTGTTTTGTCTAAAAACCAACGACCATCAAGTTTAAGCCCTTGGGTGGTGCGGTCTCTGTACGGCATCGCGTCGATGCCCAGCTGGCATGCAGCTGTTTGCCAGCCACCGAGCACGCCATCGCTACTCTGCGCGATCGGTTTCGTGGACGGAACGGAACGGAACGGAACGAAATCTTATCACACGGCCTCGATCGGTGTCGGTGGTGCACCAGAATGTGCAGCAGCAGCAGCACACGCGCCGCACAGTTCGATATCAGACCCGATACGATCGGTGCCGGTGCTCGCAAACATGCGTGGCTCTTGCTCGATCGCTAAGGTCCAAGATTTTATGAGCCCACCAGCCAGCCAGCCAGCTTACCTGCCAAACCAACGCCCATCGAAGCGAATCTCACGAATTGGCCGTAGGACCCAGTGCTCCGAGGGGCAGCCACCACGGTCCACGGTCATAAAGCAGCAGAAAACCGAACGAAAAATGGGGAGGAAGGAGGAGGGAGAACCCCACATCAAAACACGGCCCGGGAGACCCTGGGTAAACCTGAGGCCAAGAGCCCACAACAGCAACGAACGCGGGCGCTCGCAGAGAGATTCTCTTTCGTTCTCGGTTCCTCCGGTGCGGATTGCAAACGGTGGCTGCTGGACTCGGGACGGGGGGAGGGAGGCGGTCTGTGTCTGTGGGACTGCGTGCCGTAGATCGATAAATATTTATTTCCTCTCCACAAGCCTACACTCTCTTACCTTCAATAACTTAATTAATTTCACTCCGCGCTCCACCTTTCCTGGAGCGCTATCGTCGTTTCTCGATCGCAGCAACCGCCGCAAATCCAGAAACCTCAGAAAATGCGTGCCATAAAATTCGCTCCGGCTCTCCGATGGCGGCGGATCTTCGCATCACGGGCCATCCCTAGCCCCAAGGCTCTGGGCTCTGGATGTTGTGGAACAGCAACAGCAGCAGCAGCAGCAACAGCAACAACATAAACGCCTCACGAGGAGCGTCACGAGAGAAAGAAACTGTCTCGAGGTTTCGTTCGCTGAGGCGCTCAGCTGTTTGGACAACGTGATGGAGTGAAGTGTCCTCCTCATCACGTGTTTGCTGGGGAATCCAATGTGTCCTCTTGGGAATGGTGGCTTTCACAACCCCAATGCCACTAACAAGAATTCCGTGAGAGTTGTTGTGAAAACATCTTTTCGGGATTAATAATTTGGCCAAACCAGCTTGTTGTGGCCCAATTTTTGGCTGCCCCCCTCCGAAAAAGCCGTCTGTTGTGCGTGCGAGGGAACATACCAACGGCGCTGCTGAGTTATCATCGCGATCATAAAACCCGGGGCTTGATTTATGGCTAGAAATGGCTCCTCTCAAAGTCCACACCCGAGACGACTCCGAGTTAATCCGCCGACTGGCGATGAAATCGAAACGCAACGCAACTCTTGGCGACGACGTCGGCGACTCTTCGGATGTCATT
>NC_064875.1:67940967-67955967 GCF_943734745.1 Anopheles darlingi
GTTCTGATCACTTGAACCATTATCCCAAACCAACACACACACACACACACACACACACACACGGGCATTCAGTTCTCGTTCTATCGCTCTTTGCATGATCTTTGTTCTTCACTTCTTGACCTTTTTGTTTGCCAGCAGCAACAGCACCACCACCACCCGCATTTCGGTGGTTGACGGTTGACTGGATTGTGTTGTTGTTGGTTGAATTTATGGTTTGTTGACGTGCGAGACGAGACGAGTTGGCCTCGAAGTAGCCGCGGACGCGGACAAGATCACGGTGCGCAGATAAGTGATGGAGGAAGATCGGATCGGTTCCCGGTATAACACCGTACCCTCAGGTCCCTCTCGCGCCGGTCTCTTCCTCATTTTCCCTTCCAACCAGGCGCACGTTTTGTGAATGAAATGATGCGCTTCCTACACACTGCAAACAACAAGTACCAAGCTACACCAAGCGGAAGGAGGCGTTTGAATTATGTTCTAGGCACTTGTCCTGGTAATAAACCAACGCACACACACACACACACACACACACACGCGTGTGGGTTCTATGCATGCGTCGATCTAAAGACAAGAGGACCTTCAATGAAGCTTGTTACCCCCGTAGCCGTGCCACCGTCCAGGCCGTCCAGCAAATGGCCATGAAAATGTATAAAACATTTAATGGCACACCACGGGACGATCCGCTCCGCTCTGCCGAGGTCCCATTACCTGGCTGGCTGGCTGGCTGTCGGGCTGGCGGGCTGGTCAACGCGTTTAAAACCGCGCTGCTGCAATCATCAGCGTAACCCCTTTGCGCACGCATGTTTATCAACATTTATCATCTTCAGACGGGGCTTCCGATTGGGTTTCAGATCCTCCTCCTTCCACAAAGGGGGGGACACACAGTAGGCCCTCCACGGATCGCGGTCATCGTCTGCGTCGTCGTCGTCGTCATCGTCGTCGTCGATCATGTTTTGCGTATCGCCAGAAGCCAGAACATAATTATCGGGCGGAGGGGGGCCGATCATTTCATGCCATCGGTCAATGGGCGATCGTGTGTGCGCTCGCGCACCATAACACGTCCCACGGCAAATCAGGCCTCGCCCAGGGATCTTGGGATGCTCCAAACGGAGGAAGGGGAGTAGAGCCAAAGGATGCCTCATAAAGCATCCGAGCGATCGAGCGATCGAGCGACCGAACGAGTGATCCGAAGTGATCGGTCGATTTTAATTAAAACATGTCTCGGGTGATTGGGGATGGGGCGTACCGCCCCTCTAAACTTCTTCTTCTTCTTCGCACCATCACTGGCCATACCGATAGCTAGCCTCGCGGTTGATCGGTCGCGAAGAATCGTCCAGGTGATCGGTTTGAACAACAGCTAAAGAAGCTCTGGCCACTGCGGGGACACCGAGGCCATGTTTAGCAAAAAGCAGCCTTTTTGCTCTTCAAACTCATGTTTTACCTAAAGAATCGATCAACAACACATATACGACAATGGTTGAACCTCTCGATCGTGAAACGTTTACGCCTCGACCAATTTGTACTCCGTTCCGTACCATTGGCCTGTACCATTGGCGATCCTGGCGACCTCGCATCAACGCATACAGTGCCAGCCCAGGCCTGGCCAGCACCAATTTGACTTTCATCAGTTGATCGCGCCGTCGTCACGATCAATCAAAGGCACAACCTCTGGTGCGCGCCCAAATATTCAAATCGAATCACTTCGAACACGATCCCCGCGGTTACACTTTGGACAACTTCGATCACTCACCACACAGCAGCCCCCGCCGGGTTAAGGAATCATCCCGTCTGTTCCGTCCCGGCGACCGGGATGAATATGTAATTCCGGACGACTCCGGCCTCGAGGTGATGCTCGAGAAAGATCCCCGGCCGGATCCAGGGGCCCAGGTCGTCAGCATTAATTGTTCGCCCCAAAAGCGGACTCTGGCAAGGAATGGGGAAGGGGAGGGGTGCTGTTTATTGATGCAATGGGGATCGAGGAGAATCTCAGCGCGCGCGATGTCCACTGTCGGACGGTCGGAGCAGCAACAGCACGGGAGCAGCGCCAGAACAAATTTATTGATTAACCGTTCACCGCCCAACACCGTGGTCCAAGCTCTCTGAACCCAATTCCAGCATCCACACTACCTCGTCTTCCTCTTCCTTCCGCCCTTCCCTTCACCCTCTCCTGTGCCAGATCGAATGCAGATCGAGCGGCGGACGGAACCAATCGGAATCGTATAAAGCGGTATGTTAATCGCTGATGCATAATGTATCGTCACCGCCGTCCGATCGGGCTGGTAATGGGTGAAGGAGCGATGGGAGGGAGTCTGCGAGCCGGCGAGTGACCACCGCCAGCGAGAACTACGGTAGCAAATATTTTAAATGATTTTGTTTCGTTCTTCGGTTTGGTTTTTTACTTCTTCTTTCAATGCTGGCGTACGGTTCGGTTCTTTCCCTGCGCCTTTTTTTTTTTTTGTATGCTCGTTCCCATTCGATCCTTACCGTCCGCTCTGCTCTGCATCGCTCGTTCACTCCCTCTACCCCAGCAAAAATGGGTCCCAGGGTTTTGGTTTTTTTTTCGATGTTTTGTCCTCTTCACCGATTCGCCGATGTCCGGCGGAACCATTTCGGATCGGGGATCGGGTTAATTTAATGCCGCGCGCCTTCACTGTTCAATATTGAACGCCTGACTGAAACCGGGACCGGGAGGCTGGGGGATCATTTAAAAGTTTTATTAGGATCAATTCGATGCCGCATATCCCCGTACGAGGACCCTAGAGTTATCCAAACATCGGTAGCTGATGTGCTTGAGGGGTGTCTTGCCCGGGCTTACCTTGGCTCTCTAAGACGCGCCGTGCCAATTCTAGTGTTTAGATAACATTTTGGATGCCTTCAAACGACGCGTACCATCTTGGAGATTAATTCGTTTTGGCGATACCACTCGTCCTTTTCGTGTTTGCGTCAACGAGACCCAATGAGTGCTTTGATCGATTTGAGCGACTGCGGGATGCTCATTAGGAAGCATTTATTCATGCAGCAGGGGAGTTTTTGAGCGTTCACGACCAGTGTGGCAATAGAAATGTTTATGTTGTGTTCCTGCGAGATCCTGTTTATGTTTTACAACACGCGACGCTATCGTTCTCTCTTGTTGGTTTGGATATTGAAATTTGAATTTTCTCCACCACATCCACCACAACATCTTGGATTTCTTTTTTTTTTTTTGCTATCAATTTTTATTCCATTTTGTTCCGCTGCTTATGTTTCCTTTCTGTTCATCGAAAACGATTAATAAAGTAGCGAGTATCGCCTTTCGATGAAGTGACGAACCAAACAGGAGCCAAGAGCCTTCCGATGGAATCGCGCGCACGTGGCTTACATTACGGCCTAGCTGGCGGGCCGGCTGGTTGCTCGTCAGGATCGCTAGCATCGCTAGCTCCTTCCAGGAAGGAGGCCATCAGCAGCCAACCAGTGTACCGCATCACGTGTGCTAGCGAGAGGACACCAACGTCGCCGCCATCATCCGTTGGCACGCATGTGAACCGCACGTCACGGGTCACACCGTAGGTCCCCGTGCACGTTTCCGACACGCATCTCTCCGGTGGCCGCCGCCACTGCAGCGAGGTGGTTGGGTTCGAATATAAAATTCCTCATAAAACAACGCACATTAATCAGCATTCATTAACGAATTTGAATTACCGATTGCATTGGGAGGAAAGGGGGAGGGGAAAAGGATATACCACCCTGCCCTGGCTCTACACTTCATGTGTTTGCTTAGGCACCAAGACAGAACGAACCGAGCCCGGGCCTGAGTCGTTCTGTTCTGAGTAGATGAATTAGATAAATATCAATTATGCTCTCACGCGCCACACCGTGGTTCGATCAGGCAGAACTGGCAGAATGGAATGCACTGAACCGTGAACCTATCCGTTGGGTTGGAGCTGGAAAGGACAATTTATTCACTTGAGATCCAGGAATTCCACGGTATAATCCACGAGCTCAAGGCTCAAGGATGCTCCATTTTGTTGTCTTCTGTTTAGCAAAGGTTAAGAAAACAAAGAAAAAAAAACATAATCATGAAGGATGCATGTGGGACAATGGTGTGCATTCGTACACTGACTGTCATTTCTCATCATGCTTAATGCATCAAATTAACATTTACTGGAGCGATATCCAAGTCAATTAGATCGCGTAGAGCTACCGAATACCATTCGCTTCTTAGAATAAAAGAAAAATAAAATCCTTTTCATAGTTCAAACCGCAGTAGTCAACATGTAATATGTCCTTTGAATGTGAAATCCTTGGATCCAAATGAAACGTCAAAAACATATCTTCATAGCCTACTACAGAGGAACCACCAGAGTCCACTCGAACCTCAGCGAGCATTCGCAGAACACCTTGGCGTCACCGAAGAGACGTTAATCCTTTCATCTCTCTCTGCGCTCTCTGTTTCTCGTATTAGCGCTCTCTCTCTCTCTCTCTCTCTCTATCTCTCTCTCTCTCTCTCTATCTCTCTCTCTCTCTCTCTATCTCTCTCTCTCTCTCTCTCTATCTCTCTCTCTCTCTCTCTATGTTATGCTTCTATCAGTGTCACCATCTAGAATATGCGTGGCTACCCTTTTGCACAATTATGTTTCAACTACTGGCACTACTCCGGTGGAAGCATGTTTCTTGTTCCAATCCAAAAGGAAGCTCCCACAGCTCTGGATACACAATATATCCTATCCGTCGAGGGCTGTAGTATGGCGTGCACGCAAGAAGTGGGGGTTGCGTTTGGATCGCCGATGACGATAGTGGGAACGAACCACCAACAGCACCACCTCCTGGACCGGCAGCACGGACGAGATGCGTCTCCTGTCTAGAATGTGGCTAAATATGTACCAGGTGTATAAGCTTCAGATTAGCGTTTGCTTCTAGATAGGTTTGTCGAGTAAATTGAGCTGTTATCGAACTGTTATTTGTTAATGAGTGCCCATCAAATATTTAGAAAAAAATAATTTTTGGCTTTCTGTTTAAAAAATTGTGTTTTTTTTCGTAAAAAAACGCTAATTTTAAGCTTATACACCTGGTAGATAAATGTCACTGGCCGGGAAGAAGCGTTTAATCAAAATTCATCATCTCTCGCTTCCTCTCGAGCCTCACCTTTGGGAGGACACCGGTTATTTTGCTTTATCCATGCTCCGCATCATTACTGACAGCGATGATGGTGCGGATGATGATGCTCCGGTTAGTACGACAGAACGAGACAGAGAGACCAAGACCAAGACCTACGCGTAATACGTACATTCGACCACTCGGAGGACGGTACACGGCCAGCAAGCGGGCATCAGTGTCGTCGATCGTCTGCCCACCTCCCACCTCGAGCACAATTTGACCTCAAATGTGTCCCACACCCCTTGCTGGTGATTTCTAGTTTTTTTTTTCTCCCACTTCATCCACTTCTTCGCTATTCTCCTCTCATTCTGTCTCCGTTGCAGTCGCAGTGCTTTGGCATTCTCTACAGCGCGATTCTGGAGCGCGATGATAGGCCGTCCGCGATATGCTAATGTCGATGCTACTGTTTGTGCAGCACAATCTGCACCGGTTAACCATCGTCAACCATCGCCGGCCCAGCGGCGACGCGACGATGCTACCCTGCTGCCCGGTACCGGTATATTCTTCGATAGTTCATCATCGAAGTCGGATTCTGCTTTATACTTTGCGCGTACAGCCGTGGGGCGTGATTTGTCCGAAGGAGAACTTTTTTCCGAGATCGATACAGGGCGTCTACAGACCGGATGGCGAATTTGAGAGAGTTGCGTTTGTTTGTCTAACGCTTTGCTTCGTAATTGTGATAACAGTGTGAGCGAAGAAGGTATGAAGGAGTCGCAGGACGCAGCAATGCCAAGCATATTTGAATTAGTTTTTACTAGTTCAACGACAGGATATCTGTTTAGCTTTGCTCCATGAAGGACTCCTCCTTTGAAATGTCTTTCAAAAAATGTCTGTGGGTGATGGAATTCTTCTAGATGAAGAATTGTAATATATTTTGAAACGAGTAAAGAGAAGCGGTTAATCACAGAATTAATCGAGTGCTATTACCGACGAAATAAAATACAACAGCAAATGAAAATAAAGGAAATCAATACCACAGCAACCTGGTGTAGCGGCTTTATTATGCTTTAAGTACAATTTTTCACCTAAAATAATTTAAACTGCTTCCATCGTGACAGCTAAACATGCAACAGATAATTTTACAGCTGTTCTTCGATGTTGGGAGAATGCAAATCAACTCCAAATAACATTGATCAGCCGGAGAAGGTGAATTGGTGGCTCACAGCATACAGGAATGGCCGTAGACGGTTTTTTGTAAAATACTTGAAATGGAAGTTCAGGAGATCTTTATCGGATATCAGTTTAACTTGAGTAAATCTGGGAATGTGTCTTTAATGCTCGAGAAACAACAGATTGTTTAATTCGTTTAAATACATTTTGATGATGAAGCATTTAAGCAACCATTGAGTATTTTGAAAAGGAAAACATTGAGTGCATTTAGAAAACAAAGATAGTTTTTTTTTTAAATTGGCGATTGAATCCGGAATCCTGAACCTGATAAATCGTTCCGAGTCGAGCTTCGGTTGCTTTACATTCCCAAACCCGGAAATTGACATTTTGAACCAGCGAAACCGATACCGAGCTCACCAACCCCAGCGACCGTCGTGTGACAGTACAACATAATTAAAATCAGAAAATCGTGTTAATTACCAGCCGCTATCACCAGCTAGCGATCCGAGCCGCGATCGAACATCGCCGGTGCCACCGGTGATCGTGCAGCCAGCCAGCCAGCCAGCCAGGGCTCTGTTCCTTGCACCACGATCCTTGCTGACAATCAACCTTTCCGGCCGGTGTGTGCCGGACAGGGTGAGGAAAGCAAGGAAATCGGCAGCAGCACCACCACCACCACCAGCAACTGAACAGTAATTCCTCGCGTCACGAAGGACACACGGTCCTGTCGCAAGGCCTTTCGTTGGCGTCGGTTCGATGTGAAACGCGAGATATCCGACGCGAAATCGAATCCTCTGACCGGCCCGGCCGGCCCCGACCCCGGCAACCATGCCAGCCATAGAACACGCGGCGCGCTAATGGCAGCGACAACCGAAATCACGCTTTTTTCACGACAGCAACCTCGGAGCAACAGACGGAGAAGAGAGAGAGCGAGAGCGAGAGGTGGAAATCTGATAAATTACTTTGAAACCTTTGCCGTCGCCAGCGAGCCCCATGCCAGCGAGATCCAGGTGCGCCAAACGGCCAACGAGCGCGATTCACGAAATGCATCGCAAATCATCGGGAAACATCTTAATTTCGCGAGACCGCGTGCAGCAGCAGCATCAGCGACTGCCATGTGTCGTGTCCGGCCACAGCCAGCCGCAGCAACAGCGCCAGCGATACGCGACGCGCGGTGAGATGATCTGCACCGAAAAGGCCGAGACCGAGGGCGCACGCGCGTACGATCTTGCGCATTAGCTTAAGAGCGACCCAAACGAAAGCGCATGATCTTCGGTGTTGCATGCTCGATCGTCGGCCGCCGTCTTCACGGTAGCATAATGAGCCGACCGTTTTCGTGTAATTAGTACTACTTACTACGGTCAGCGCATTCTCCGGGGGGTTGAAGATCGCTTTAAACGTCTTTTGTGTTGTCGCAAAGAAAGAACACGGGCTTTAAGGGACAACAGGCACGGGCATGGTACAAAGGCATCCCAATCGAAATGAGAAGATTGCGAATACCAACGACGGGTGCGGTGTGAAATTGGTCATTCTCCATTAGCGCCGTGGATAGCAAATGGTTCAGTTTGCTTCCACGCCGTAACATGAGCGGATTCCTGGCGGAAGGACTCTTTAAGATTGGACTTTTCAAGGGCAAAACATTCCGCATTCTCGGGTGAGGCTGTTATAGCAAAAGTCCGGTAAACATTGCGTGTTTAATCAGTTCATGATGCTACAATTTATACAGTAACTTTGTAAAAGAGGATGACAGAAATGCATTGCTTAAACGACAGATAGTCAGAGGTACTTTGGAAGAATTTTGACTAATTTAAAAAGCTCCAATTCGTCTATATTTATGAAACAATCAAGAGAAGCGACCAAATACCGCATTTTATTGTGAATTGAGTTGAGTTGATTTTAAATCGGTTTCTGAATTGAACAATTCTACCTGTTACTTGTACAGAATGATATTCAAAACTGCTTAGAAGCAAAAGGTGGCATATCTCAATGTTTTCTGGCGATACGTTAGCAGTATAAATAAACAAAAAAAATTTGTATAAAATGTTGTAGATGCAGAGTATGCTGAAAGTAACCGAAATTGTTACTAATATCGGTTAATGCCAAGAGAGGTCCTAAAGAAGACCTTAGACGCCTAGAATTATTGTTCAAAACCAGCGCAGAAGAAGAATGAACGAACCAAAGAATATGAAGGGTATATATTTTATTATTATAGTTAGGACAGTATACAAAAACAGTACAAGTTGAAGCCTTTTTGAAAAGACAGGCATTTTTAACGTTAGAACGACTTATACGTTCGTATCATGCAGTAGTATCTCAGTAGCTAAAAGGATTTTATTCCACCATGTTCAATTGATTTTTTCACACTGTAAACATTGCTTTAGACAAAACTTAACTTTAAAAATAAGAATAGAAGAAAAATAAGAAAATAAAATAATATTATAAACTAGAATTGAGGCTCTAGTTCCTCTTTGGCAACAAAAGACGACACTAATGCTAAGCCTCAAGAAGAGGCCCACATATACTGAACGTATAACCAGCGTAGCATTACTCCTGCCAGTACTGAGAGAGCTTATACAGTGCAACTACCTCATTTGCCCTGCTTATCCACGCCTCTGCATTTCACAAATCCACGAGCTCTAGCGCATGGTTTGGCTTGGTGGCGGCGCTTGGCATACCTACCGTCCAGCCCCAAACCGACGCTTTCGAGTTTGCGTTCTAGATTCACTTAATGTCGAAACATGCAGCTCGTGCTCTGCTACTGTTGCTGTTGCTGCTGTTGCTGCACTGCACAAGCCGTAGTCTGGACACGCTTCTCACTTGCGGATCGGCACGGTCTCCGGTGGTCAGGGTGGGATCGGCGCGACGGTTGAACACTCCGAAGTCGTGACCGAAATACCGAACTTGGTCGGCGCGCGGCTTGGCCCCGCGGTCGGCGCGATCCTCGCCTAAAATCCCCCAAACGAAGGCCGTTCCTGACGCATCACTTAAGCAGCAGCAGCAGCAGCAGCAGAGAAAGGTTTGGGACAGAACCACAATCGACACACGGCAAACGAAGACAACAACGACGGCGACGACGCGGACGACGACGACGACAATCGTATTCATATTTGGCTACTTGTCCGACTATTATAAATGTGGCTACCGGTATTTGCTACCGGCGGTGTCCGTGGCCCCTTGGAAGGCTATGTTATGTTGGCACGAAACGGAGCACCGGCTCTGCGTGACCGACCACCACCAGTACACAGAGAGGATCGCCGCCGTCGTCGCCATCGACCGCGTCGTGGCCCCTGCTGCTGACCTCGCTACACTTTATGGGTTCTGCGCTGACCATTCCGCGTATTCCGCGGTCTCTGCGGACGTTCGACGGTTTTGTTCCATCACCACGCACCACGCCATTGTCGCCATCGGTGCCCCTTTCTCTGAGTTTTTTGTTCCAGTTCCCTTTTACGTCCCATCTTCATGGTCTGCCCTAGAAGATAGAATACTTCCTTAGCCTTACTCCCTAGTCTGCGCGATGGCCGCACGCAGTACGCCGTCCCCGTTGTACTTAGTCAAACGGTTTACAACAACTGGAACCTATTTATAGAAAAAAAAAAAAACCGGGATTCCTGGCTGCTCTCTGGCCATCCATTGATAAGAGTTGAACTTACAAATCGAAACCGCGTCGCTCCTCAGGCTCTCATGGCGCCCCCGTCGGATCCGCACCACACGATCGATCGATTATTATTATTTTCCAAAGTCAGTCTGTCGCCGTGTCGTCGTCCTCCATCTCGTTGCTGCAGTTGCCGCGTTCTCGGTGCTTCTCGTCGTCGTCTCCGAGAATCAGACCTCGCGGGACCTCGGGACGGGCCCTGAAAACGCCCTGGTGGAGTGGAGCTGTGCTGAGAAATGGTAGCAATTGTTTGTTTGCTACCGAATTACAATATCATGTGTTTTATGTCGCTGTCGCGATCGCCATTGGCGCGCACTAGCACGGCGAGGCCTGGTCCCGAGACCGGGACCGCCCGGAACCGCGATCGTTTCACGTCGCGTTCGTCGCTTTGCTGCAAGTCTTCCGTGCCGGTGTGGGCCACGTGATCCAAACATTATATGCGAATGGAGGGGGCGGGGGTGGATGCGACGCTGGGTGAACGTGGACAATGTTTAATTCTTATTTGGATTTCGTGCTCGTGCTCATGTTTTGCGCCCTGAATCGATCGGTTTGTTATGTGCGTGTGTGTGTGTATGAGCGGGAGTCACATGGTTGAATATGATTTTCGAATCGATTTCCCTTTTCCCTCGTCTTCCTTGTTCCCCGTTGAACCTCCTCCTCCCCGGTGGTTCTGTTCTTAGTCCGCGCAATCCGTGAAGCAACGAGAAAAAACCCGACGATCGCGGGATCGCGAATTCGAATGAGAAAAGTGTGAAGCTTGCGGCGTGCAGATGAAAGGCATGATTTCTTTTAACCTCGGCCCCGTTCCGGGGGGAGGGGGGAGGGGTTGGCTCTGTCAGCATGTGCCGGGGGAGTAGCGGAGTGGCCGGGAGTACAATGATCTCGTTGACCGCCCCACACGTTCGTGACGATTCACGATTGATCCAAAAAGTCACACGTCGTTACGTCGTTAACAACAACAGCTGCACGGAAGGGGTTGCCCTTTTTGGTGTGCCAGGGAACAACCCCTGGACCCTCCTCCCTCTCTTGGCTGGCTCCAAACATGCCTTACTAGGTGGAGGTTAATGGGGAAAAGGTCAATGCAGGTGACGTTGCAGGGTGATGAGGAATGAGTGTGGCAGCTAGAACGGTTTGAACTGCGAGCAACAGGGAGCGCTCCATTAAATCGCACTAATGATTCCGCTATCAGTGATTCCGAGCATCGAGCATTGAATTATGCTCGGATAGTTTCTTTGTATTTTAGTGTGCGTATTGCGTATGAAGGTCCTAGCTGGGACGCTAGTAAATTAGTCGATGTTAGAGAGGTTTATGGGCTCATAAACCGCGCGAGTGAAGAGCCATGTTTGACGATTTTTTGTTCAATTTTTATCTTTTTCATTTCTTCTTTGATTTAAGTGAAATTTTCACAGGATACTCAAAACCCGACGAGGATTTAGGAAAAAATGTAGAAATTACCCCCCCCCCCCCTCTCCCAAAGTTTTCACAGACCGGTCGGGATAAAAAAGGGTTTTTTTTTATTTTTAAATCAACCAAATGATTTCCGCAAACCAATTTCAAGGGAGAAAGCACAAATTTGTGTGCAAACTTGTGCGCAAACTTGTGTTCACGACCGACTTATTTGCGTACAAGTTTGTATACGAATCTGTGCTTTCTCGCTTGAAATCCGTTTGCGAGAAATCATTTGTTTGATTCAAAAATTTGGAAAAACCCTTTTTAATCTCGACCGGTTTGCGAAAACTCTGGGGGAAGGTGTGGGGTAATTTCTACATTTTTCCCTGAAGCTTCGTCCTTTTCTGAGTGACTGAAAAAATCTCACTTAAATCGAAGTAGAAATGACCAAGATACAGATTTAACAAAAAAAAATCGTCAAAAATCGCGCGGTTTACGAGCCCATAACCCACTCCAACTTGGATCAGGACCCTCAGGAAAATGTCTCGCTGAAATCTCTCACCAAAGTAGTGATCCCACAATTTGCATCACTTTATCTCTGTAGGATTCCCGATTACTTGTGCTACATCCTGCTGCTGATTATAACACTCAATAAGTGCACCACACTTATTATAACGACGCGATCTTTAAATTTCATCCTGCAGTACATTGTCATTAATCATTCGCAACGAATTCCAGCGTCTAAAACCCCGCGAATACCTGAAACAAATAACACAACGCACAGCAGGTGGGGCGTCCAACACTCCAAAGCAACCCGCCAAACGTGTTGCTATGGCGTTCGCTCGAGGGAAGCGTAAACAGTTTACAAACAAAATCGTACAAAGAGCTGAAAATCGCATCTCAGTTAACACAGCGCAGGCAGGTGGAATGCCTGTAAACCGTCGGGAATATCGAGAAATGAGCGCGTAGTTTTGCTTTTAAGGAACTAAATTGTGTGAGTTAGTGAAACCAATCGCAAACAATCATTTTCCCGTCGCCAGTGTGCCAGTGAGTGTTATCCGCCATCCATTCGACTGATTTTCGCTAGTGAAGGGGCCACACTAGGCCCCAATTCAATTGCATTTCAATCTAAAACCACCCAAGTGTGCTCTAAGACCGATAAAAGTGTTCAACCTTGCCAAAGTCATGTGATTTGCATGTTGTGCAGTTGACATTTAGCATACTTTTCAAGTGCAACAATTATTAATGGCCAGCAAGCGCCCCGTCGTGCCAAAGAATTCGTCCTCCGAGCGAAGTTTCTTCACGCAAATCACAAAACCGGATGAGTAATATCGCTGCATTTGCGGTTCCTTCACCGCAAGCCTACTAGACCCCATGCCTAGTGCCAATTGAACCGTCGGTAGTAATGTTTGTGTTTAAAGTTGTGCCAAGCCTTATGCTCAGGATGCGTTAGTGACCCTCGATGCCGTTCGTTCTTCGCGCGTTTCCATGCTTCCTAGCGCCAAACGATGGCATAGCACCGGCAAACAACCGAACGGAACAGTCTAAGGCCGCCGCCCCCCTTTGCAACGTTGAGTTATTTCCTTTTCGCTTCATTCCTGCTTCATTTGCACCACAGACACGCGGAACAAGGTGACGCTAACGCTGGCCGGAAGGGACTCTGGTCTGGTGAAAAAAACATTGTGTCAACTATTTCAACGTCGAAGGTCCTTCGGTGCTAGCGGGTGAACGGGGTTGTTTTGCGCTTCTCACTGCCATACCTAATACACTGAACGGAGAACGCCATGCCAACGACGGGTGGCCCCGCACCGTTGGTGGCACAGAAGAAATGTGGTCCACCGAGCGTCATCGGTAAACCGGAAATGAGTCAGCTGCTGGAACCGAACTTTCCCGATCATGTCGCCATAAACTCGAAAGCGGATCCCAAATGGAGCAAATGCTCACGTGGTCAGCAGGGGCAGCAGCAGCCGCAGCAACAGCGCAACGTCTACACGTGGATCAGCGCACCACGTGCCATCTACAACAACAAACGGCTGGTGCGGATGGGCAGCGATAGGCGAGGGTGAGTAGTAACTTTCTATTGATTGATTATATTTTTAGATCATGATTTTGACCCTTGACATACGATGATATTACTGATAAAGGTGTGATATTTTAATACTATATAATTTATTTCAAAATATCAAACTGAGGGTTGAAAATGATACAGAATCCTTTCTCATTAAAAAAAAAAAATTAAAAATATACAAATAAGGTTGATTTTTATATCACCATTTTCATAGATGCTCTTTAATCCATTATTTATGTCATTATTTTATCACAAGGTTTCTGAGCTAATAATGATTGCACAATAATTTTTAATATGATCATTGGGTAGCATAACAAATATGAAAAGCGTTGGAATTATTACATCTCAAAAGTAATTAAAAATGGCAATTGATTCATTTTTTCTATCCTTTTATACTCCTTATCTAGCAAATACCTAATTTTCATCTGATCTAAATAGAAAAAGAAAAGATTTCAATTGAAAAATGTCGATAATTTCCCAGAATGCCACTTGTCAAGACTTTCGAAAATTACACTAAGATTGCACAGTAACAATACGTACTAATGGAAATTAACGAGTTGATACTATCTATATTGCCTCATTTGTGTACTACTTATATTCTTCCAACACTCCTGATTAGTACGAGCAACACACCAGCAACAGCATGATCAATAATTCATGTGCAAGATTACCGAAAAGCCCCAATGCGGTGCTCATCTGACGCAAAATTGAATAAATTAACGGTGCAATGACCCGCAGAGCAGGCTGCTTCTTTCGTGCCATCTGCAATCAATCAAAGGCTCGCCACCCCAAATCCTTACGACACTCGTCACCATGTAACCTGTTTCTTTATTCCGTTATCCTATCTGCTACATAAAGTAACGCAACCACAATAATTTGTAGTAGCTAAATCTATCGTACCGTTTGCTCGTCTGCTAAATTTGTAAAACGTTCACTTAAACAAAAATAGAGCCCCTCAACAGTCGCTTTCGAAAGTCGCGACAATCCATACGGACGTGTCGTGTGGCTGGAAATGTCACTCAAAAATAAAAACCCACATCCATTACACGTCCGGCAGTCATTAGAATTCAACCTTTAACCGTCAAGTTCCGGGGTCTTTGGGGGTGGGGCGGAGGGCCTAGACACAATTCTGTGACCGCGAATTCAGCTGGCGGCCTATTTTTGTCGCAACAAAAATGCCATCACACCGGGTGCGAGGTGACCGTGTTGCAATCTGCATGGTCTGGCCTCTAGCAATGCAATTCTCGTTGCTGCGGAATGCTGGAAACATAAATCGACCGGTGTGGACCGGCGGGGTTGGGGGCACCTGGCCACCTTTTGCGAATGGCGTTTGTAGCGGAATGGTTCCCTTCCGTTTCCAGTTGATCACTTTCACAACGTTTCTTTCTTTCGTCGGCACACGATTACAGTGAGGTGCATTTTATACATGTTATGCATAAGCTATTTTTCCATTATTGTTGCTGTTTTATCTCTTTTAAATGCGCTGTATGTAACAATGTGTTAATTCTGTTTCAAATAACTCATTATTAGTTACTGAAAATCAATGAAGACAATTGTATGCTTTTAACATAATGTTTAAGCTATAAAGCACATTTTGTCGCACTTCATCTTCGATCGAATCAAAAAGACCAATCCTACCGTACATTAA